>NW_017306920.1:555316-576496 GCF_000935625.1 Nanorana parkeri | reverse complement strand
TACAGAGACCTTTTCCAGTCCTTTACTACGAAATATACACTGGCATGGAAAAGCAAAACCCAACATTTAAGGGAACCTGTTAAGATAGGAATCTGAGAGCTTTTTCACATATCTGATCTCACGGCTGGCTTCGCCCAGTTGCAATTACAGATCATCGTCCCCTGGGGACGCTGAACTGCCATTAAACAATGACAACTGGGTGGAGCCGGCCGTGACGTCATGGCCAGCTCCGCCCAGTTGTTATTCAATTGGCCAGGACCTGCTAGAAGACTATTCAATTGGCCAGGACCTGCTAGAAGTGCAGATGGTTTTAAAAGGATACTAAACTTTATTAAAAAAGGATACTACTCACATATCATAGGACATATCGTACGTTACATCAAAGGGCGTGACTTCATCAGGGGGGTGTGGTGAAGTCACGCCCTTTGACGTAACGTACGTAGGGTGGAGTAGAGAAGCTGAGCGATTGCACACAGTGTCTGTGGCTGCTTACTAAATACCTTACTTTTATCTATGATATGTGAGTAGTATCCTTTTTTAATAAAGTTTAGTATCCTTTTAAAACCATCTGCACTACGAGTCTCCACTTTTTATTTGATGGATGGGCCATTCGGATGAATTGTCTGCTTTCAACTCCTGAGACTGCAAGAGAGTCTGTACCTGAGAGGAGGAAATCACTGGGAGGTGTTCGGCATCAGGTGCTTCCTCTACCTGGTTTGAATTAGAGGAACAGCGCATACAGACCCCGGTGGGTCTCTGCTAAAGGTGAGGTGCATTCCAGAAGATTTCTCTGTTGATGGTCACAGGAGACTGAGATTATTTTACATCCAATGTTTTATCTTCTTTTTTCCTAATGGACTATTGAAGATCCAGGATCATGGACATTTTTTAACCATTTATTATTTTCACTGTAGTGCATGTTATACACATGCGTTTTTTCTAGTTGTTATTCTGTGCACATTGCATCACATTGGTTCACAGTTCACATCTATTGTATTTGATTTTTCACTATAGATATTTTGTAGCAATGCATTTACACTGAGGTGCATGTTATATACAAGCGTTTCTTCTTTGTTTTGCACTTTTTACACATTGTATCACATTATTTAAAGGTCAGTATCTACTATATCTGACACTTTTGCAGTTTCATTCACACAGCGTGGCTTTTACTATTAATATTAATGTTCGACTATTCACTTCAAGCTTGTACAGCTGATTTCTGCCATACGTCGGCTAGCTTTGGCCATACTTCAGCTGAGCCGAAGTGCAGAAGGAGTTTGACTCAGCCGATCCAACATTTGGAGTCCAATCCAACTGAGGCAGCCAGAGACATGCCTTTATACTTATTGAAATGGCTACCCTCTAGATTACGTCCCTCTATAATGACCCCTACCCTCTCCAACTCCTTGGTCCTTTGGGACCGTGTAAAAACTAATGGAAACATTAGTTCAGACCATACTCATCTTCCCCCTTTATACCAAAATCCGGCATTTGAACCTGGTAGTCACCCTAAATCATTTCAATGGTAAAAATAAAGATTTGTTTAAAAAAAGAAAAAATTATAATTAAACAAAAAAAAGAAGAAAACAATTGGGCAGAGCTAGCAGTGACAGCTAGCTCCGCCCAACTGTTTCCTATTGGCCGTGACCTGCTAGAGCAGGTAGACATCACGACCGGCTCCACCCTGTTGTCATTGTTTAATGACAGTTCAGCGTCCCCAGGTAACCTGGGGACGCTGATCTGTCATTGCAACTGGGCGGAGACAGCCGTGAGATCACGGCTGGCTCCGCCCAGCTGCTAATTGCGAGGCTGAGCCTCTTGGCTGCCTTCGGGAGCTGTACGGCTATAGTGATTAGCCTGTACAGCATCCCTTCGGTTCGACTGAGCCTGAGAGCAGACTGAGACTGAGGGCAGAAAGCTAGTCGAAGGATCAGCCAGAGCTACGGATGATCCTTCGCCTAGCTTTGTGAAAAACCCTCTATGATGAAAAAAGAGTGGGTGAAATTGTTTCTCATTCATGACTGAACATAGAAATCAAATGTATTATAGTGCTTAAAAAAAGAAGAAATAATACATGAAATAAAAAGTTGATAAAAGTAACGATGTTTCAAAAATGTACATTAAAATTGCAATGTGTATAATATATAGATCATTGATCATTCAATGAAAGTGTTTGTGTTTTAACCATTTGTCTGATATAGTTTAGTAAAAAAGTGCAGTGTTCAGGTGTACTGTATGCAGAAACCAAGTACATAACTAAAAAGGCCGGGTTCTATCATTATAACCCAACATAATACTAAGGAATTGTGAGAGGGAAAATACAGTTGGTAGTGATGGTAAAAATGGATGATGAAAATTGAACGTTTCTACTGGGGATGATGGCAACTATTGCAAAGAATACTAGGAGCACTCAGTAGAAGACCCTGGGGAAAGAAGTTGAAGACCTAGGTCACTAAGTAGAAGACCTGGGGCACTCAGTAGAAGACCTGGGGCACTCAGTAGAAGACCTGGGGCACTCAGTAGAAGACCTGGGGCACTCAGTAAACCTAGGGCACTCAGTAGAAGACCTGGGCACTCAGTAGAATACCTGGGGCACTCAGT
The DNA here is from genome assembly GCF_000935625.1 of Nanorana parkeri. Lineage (NCBI taxonomy): Eukaryota > Metazoa > Chordata > Amphibia > Anura > Dicroglossidae > Nanorana > Nanorana parkeri. The sequence goes on along the minus strand of NW_017306920.1, from coordinate 573,895 downwards.
ACAAGAACTGGGGCACTCAGTACATGACCTGGGGCACTCAGTACAAGACCTGGGGCACTCAGTACAAGACCTGGGGCACTCAGTAGAAGACCTGAAGCGCTCAGTAGAAGACACAGGGCATTCTTTTGACGACCTGGGGCACTCAGATGAAGACCCAGAGCCCTCAGTGGAAGACCTGGAGCAATCAGTAGAAGACCTGGTGTGTTCAGTAGAAGACCTGGGGCACATGTCCTGGGTGCCAGGGACTAGAAACTCCTCTGATAACAAAAACTCTAATATTTTAAACTGTCTTTTCTCAGGTTGACCCTGGAGATGGTCTTATATGCCGAAACATTTGACCTCAGTCATTAAAACATACTCAGTGCCTTAGACCGTGCCGTCACGCAGACCATGTCCTCTGAGGTGGATCCATTTTATCACCCAAAAGAGCCATTCCTCCTTTCCTTTTCCGTCTTTCAATGTTACTTATTATTTCACATGCAGTCACAACAGGGGGCAATGCAACCCAGGCCCAGACATGCGGTGGCCATATGATTTATTTCTTAATAGATTCAAGCCACCGAGCTGCATTCGTCAGTCAGTCATTTCTGGAGAATGATCAATGGCTCCCAAAAATGAATACTGAAAACCTCCTAGGGATATTCAGTCTGTGGTTCTTCAGATGTTGGGGGGGCCTCTAATCTCAGCATATCCTAAAATGTAATAACATATTTAACGCATTTAAATAATATGGAAGGGAAAACACTATACATCCTAAAGCTGGATAATCAACCTCTTAATTAAATAAATACTTAATTTTCTTCATTTTAATGCTTTCTCTGTATCTCTGTATTCTTTAAAGCAGAATGCTAATCAGTGAAAATCCAAGCCAGCGTGCCAACCCAAAGCGCCACTAGTTTAATAAAAACAAAAACAAATATATACTTTTTTCCTGCACCCTTCTAGTTGGCCATGATCATTTGGTAATGGTGCCAAATGTATGTTTATATGCAGCTATTGTTAGTATCAAAACCATTCTTAATCTTGATATCAACCTTTTAATCTCATGTAAAGTGACACTTACACTGGGAAAGGAAGGAACAGGATCAGGAGACATTCAAATGGACATGTGCTCACAGGGAACATGATGACAAGCGAGCAGAGAGCTAACTAATCAGTATTCTGCTTTTCCTTTGCTGTGCAGTCTCATGTTGGGGCTGAAGGATGCGCTGACTGGCGGAACGGACGGGGGAGGGGGCGGGTACAGCTGGCTCTGCCTCTAGATAGGCAGAGCCAGCTGTCAGTCACGCATCTGGGCGGATCCCGCCACAATTGTCGGGATCCGCATCAGCTGCGGCGTCTAAGTATACCGCGAGCAGCAGCTCACAGTATACTGCGGCGTCTCAGTATACCGCGACATACGGCTGGTGGTATCCGGAGCCTAGGGTGACGGGAGGACGCTAGTTTGTGTCCTCCCGTTACCCTAAGGCCCCATTCACATGTAGCGACATACCTTTGCAGCGGCCGGGATAGCGCGACTTTCAGGGCGACGTTCCAGCGACGATCCAGCGACGGTAGCGCGACCTTCTCCGTCGGACTCCATAGAAAAAAGCAAAATCCGCCGAAAAAAGGGTCCTGTAGAAGCGACTTGCGAACGCGACGAGCGACATGGAGCTAAGACAGCTCCATTGACTATCATTAGCCGGCGACTTCTCGCGATATCGCGCGGCACAAATGCGCGATATCGCGCCGGAAATCACGCAATAAGTCGCTACATGTGAATGGGGCCTAAGGAGAACTATGGGGAAAAGCCTTAACCCCCATAGTTCTCCTTTAACTGCAGTAGAGGAAAGTTAGGTCACCAATCTGTGTTTTCGAGCAATCTGTTAATTTCAGCACTGTCTAGACAGAAATACAAATCCTTTGACTTGTTAAAAAAAGCCCCCTTATATGTATTTTATATGCTTATATACCTGTTTTCCCGCTTTAAGTTCATATTCTGACTACTAGAGTCAATTCCCTAGCACAGCTCCCTCCCTACGTGCAAGTCAAGGCCCTTGACTGGGAATATCTGTAAGAAAAGCCCATCACGTGCCCAGATGGTTGCACTTAATGATGTATTCAGAACGATGGGTAAACATGCATTAGTGTGCAGGTGCATGCCAACTTGTGCGCAACAGAACATGCATGGTATGACACGTGCACGGACCAACGGGGTGACGCACAGGAAGTAGCATAGGCTGTGCATTAGTAGAAAGGCCTATATAAACAAGCATTTAATGTGTGCAGATTGTCTTCAGCTTGTTTCTGTGTTTCTGCGACCCAACCTGCCCATTTGATTCCTGTGCTTGACCTGGCTTGTCTCCCAACTACTCCTTCTGTACACTGCCCGCCACTGTGACTTCGGCCTGTTCTCTGGATTCTCACCCCCTCAGTCTCCGCCCAGGCACGTGACAATATTTAAGTACTATCTGTGCTGGCCCAGCTTCTCCACCCCTTACTTCGCCTCCCTACATAATCTTATATGTAGCTGCCAGGGAAGGTGTAAAAGGGAATACCATAGAGCGGCACTTGAGTGACATCAATGAGTCTGCTGGGGCTGCTGACATCATATCCAAACTGACGGAGCAGAAAACCAGTCAATGGGCTTTTGGATGTCTACCCAAGGGAAGCTTTTTCAAGTAAACATCATGCATAAATATGTTAAATCTACATATAATCTATGGGAAGATTTGTTTTTTTAAATTAATGATCTAGCAACTGGTTCTTTTTAAAGAAATTCACCCTTGAGGTGGGACCCCCTACACACTGCCAGAAATAAATACCTGTTAAGTCTTGGGGTAGCGGAATAAGATGTAATATTACCATATTCCTCTCTCCAGCACTCTTCTCTTCTCTCCGATGTTCTGGGTTATGGCTGGATGCTCACAATCCTCATGTAGAATGTAGGACTATTGGCCCTGCTTTGTACTTATTGATGTCAGCGTGTGACTGCTGTCTTAAGCGCCTTAGAGAAGAGGCTTCCAGAGACCAGTCCATAGATGCAGAGTGCCAGTCTGAGCGAGGGATAATGTAACTATTAGACCTTATTCATCTACCCCTAGACTTAAAGGACGTATAACCCTTGCAATACTGGGGGCCCCACTGTAAGGGTAATTTTTTTACTGCCGTCGCCGCTCTCTGCAGGAAGATGATCGGAAGTGAGCGAATGGGCGGTATGTTTTCGCTCACTTCCCGATCAATAGAGCCGACTTGTGACAGCTGCTGTGTCACAAATCAGCTTTAACTATGGGGATGAGTGTATACCCCATAGTTCTCCTTTAAAGCTTTTCCTAAGTGTTAAAAATGAACTCTTATTTTGTGTAATGCTAAATAACCCACAGTAAGTCTAAAAGCGTACAAAGGTCAAATCCAACCAAATATTTTTTTAAAAGCTCAACCTCAGCTTTGTAAAAGAAAAAAGATAATTGCCCTGGAGTAGTAAAAATTTAAAAAAACAGTTTTCACTGCAAAATATTTCCCCTACCTCTGACATAAACATTCACTTTCTTAAGTGAACAGCTTCTACTCCTATATAAATTAACCCAGCTTTGAAGTTTCCTGTATCACCTGCAGGGCTGGTGCTAGGCTATTTTACACCCTAGGCAAGACCATCTACCTGCACCCTCAGCCAACCCTCCTGCGGCGAAACCCCCAATCTCTCCCGCATGGCTCCAATCTCCTGCAGGCTAGCTTCCGCAGGCGACAGATGGATGTAAGCAGCTGAAAGCAATAGCCAGACTGCTATTGGCTTTTTAAATTTGATATAGCTGTAGCGCCCTCTAAAATGTCGCTATTCAATTTAGAGATACCTGGACTGTAACCAGTCTAGATACTGATTATACAGAGCTCTGCATTCTATAGGTGCCCCTGAATCTGCTGGATTGATTGCTCCTCCTGTTGCTGAGGGAAAGGGAGCCTTGGCATACAGTGAGGGAGGATCCATCCTCAGGTTATGACTATGCACCTGACCCTAGCCAATCCCTGAGTTGGATGACTCAGAGGCATGGTTGAGGGCAGGTAATAAAAGGTCTGGGGACACTGTGCAAAGGTGTTTTCCCCCTAGGGGCCTCGCCCTAGGAGGACTGTGTGTGATGCAGGAAACTGGCCTGGGCCTCAGCACATGGCAGGTGCTGAGGGACCTGGAGGCCTAGGATACACTGATACTTTGCTGGGCCCATACACGTGGCAGGTGATGGGTGCCTTGTTCTAAGAAGATACTACCACTAACCTGGAGTGCTACTTGGCAGATGCAGATGCTGAGGGCACAGAGATTCCAGATCCTGAAGAGGAAAATACCTGATGGAAGCTGGGTCGGAGGGAGAGTCTGCTTGTTGAGGGGTACCGCAGAGGAACTGGTGCGAGCGTCCATCTGGGACCCACAAAGGAGATCCCTCACCCTATTCCAGGTATCTGTTCGAGAAGAAGCCAGGGGTCCTTACCTAAGTCCAGAGATAGCTAACTTTCTCCATATAAGCTACTGGATCATCCTGGCTGTTCGCAGTATTGTTACTACTATTGGTCTCTGGGACCAGATCACAGTGATTTCAGCCTTAGCTGTTGCTAAGGGAGAAAGCTGTCCTCTGAAGTATTTCTAAGGGCATCCTACAGATCCTAAACCCTCTCTCTCCTATTAAACTTGCAAATAAATAACCTAAAAAGAACCCTAAGACTCGAGCCATTCTGTCCATGAGTGTTGGTGTGCTGTTGCTGATCGGAGGGGACCGGTAGCTGGAACCAACAGGTAGGAGAACCCTATTTCATCATTCAGCGGCTCCTTCGGGGGTGAGCGCTACATAGCCAATAGGAGACTTGCTATTGAAACCCCACCTACTGAGCAGAGGAGCCGACCTGAGAGAGAAAGTTGTCTCTCAGTTCCGCTCCTCTGCTCAGTGGGCAGGTGCAATAGCCAGCCTGCTATTAGCTTTTGCAATTTGAATGGAGGAGGAGGCGCCATGGTTGAGTGCTCAGGGCTGCGCCCTAGGCAACGGTACGCCCTAGGCAGCTTCATAGTTTGCCTAATGGCAGCACCAGCCCATATCACCTGCATGCTCATTGGACAATATTACTGCAGTGCTAAACTGTGAAGGTGAAGAGGTGGCGCAGAGATATGGAAAGTTGATCAAGCAAATAGGGGTGTCACCTGGCAGGTGGTGCAGGAGGCATGCACAACACAAGACTGGCTGGACAGAATTAGAAATCCTCTGCTATGTAAAGTTAGAGTAAGCTCTTTACATTTGTGCAAAAAAAAAGTTCTTATTAATGAAAATAATCTGCTCTTTTCCCGTCAACAAATTTTCAGATTTCCTTTTGCGGTCTGGATAAATGAAGTCAGACATTTTTGTATTATCCATTCAGAGGACCGGGCGCGGTGCGTCACCGTGGCATGCAAACAAGTGAACTGCATCTGACATTGAAGAATTATTAAATAGCTGATGGTCGTCCAGATGATGAGAAGGCGGCTGGTGGGAATCATTATCAGCAGCTTTGACCGTTTGTTCGAGATTTCAGCTCCATCGAAAAAGTTTTAGTCTAAGGTGGAACTAATACAAGGCATCTGTTATTCTTGAGATGGAAGGTTTAGGAAGATGATTTGATCTGCTAGCGCCAGTTTCTAAACCGGGAAGCTGAGCTTTTCTAGCTAAAAACGTCCACTTTGGAAGTGAAAGGCAGCTTCGTTAGGCAACGGGAGAGTAAGAAAATGTAATTAGAGCTATTTTGTGTTAAGGGAAGAACCTCCTTGAAGCTCTTGAATACCTTAAATCGTATTAGGACTGACAATTTAGAGAATAATAATGGATTCTGAATTTGCAACTCTGTGGTCTTTCCCCAATGTCTATAGCCTATGAGGTATACTGGTTTCCTGGAATCTGGACCAGATTACCCACTGCATGGACATATCCAACCTGAACCCTTGGTTCTATACATAGTCTTCAGCCTTGGGGTCCTTATCAACACATATTTAGTGTATGATGACATTTCTGACCAGCCTCTATTAAGTTTCATAGGACAACCAACGTATAGTCTATGGCATGACTAGGGTAATTTAGATGAGATTAGATTAACCCAATGCATGGACATATCAAGCCCGGACCCTCTGTACTGTACTTAGTTCTCAGCCTTGGGGTCCTTATCAACAAATATTTAGTACATGCCGGAATTTCTGAGCAGCCTCCATTGAGTTTCATAGAACAACCAAGTTATAGTCTATGGCAAAATTAAGGTAATTTAAATGAGACCAGATTAACCCACTGCATGGACATATCCAACCTGAACCCTTGGTTCTATACATAGTCTTCAGCCTTAGGGTCCTTACCAACAAGTATTTAGTACATGCTGACATTTCTGACCAGCCCCTGTTGAGTTTCGTAGGACAACCAATTCATATCCTATGACATGATTAGGGTAATTTAGATTGGATCAGATTAACCCAATGCATGGACATATCCAACCTGAACTCTCCGTTCTGTACTCAGTCCTCAGCCTTGGGGTCCTTATCAACAAATATTTAGTGTATGCCAGAATGTCTGACCAGCTTCCATTGAGTTTTGTATGACAACCGAGTTATAGTCTATGACATGACTATGGTAATTTAGATGGGACCAAATTAACCCACTGCATGGACATATCCAACCTGAACCCTCTCTCTTAAAACAACAAAACCAGACCACACTTAACTGGAGCAGATATATAACAACAAAATATGAACATAGGATTAGTTTCAAGGTCCTTGAAGGCACTAAAAACATACATAAATTAAATACCGTACACAAATACATATATCTGCAGATCCATTTCCACATGTTAGGCCCACAGTCGCAACACACCACCTTAGAGATGATTTTCCAAAACTGCCTGCAGACACCAACTGGTCCATCAAAAACGAGGCCACTCCAAGTTGACCTTACTGAAGAGAGGACACTATACTCCAGATGGGTCCCTGACCATTTCTTAGCACTACCAATTGACCTCCTTCAAAGTCCCAACCTGCTCACCAGACTTCCAAGTCATCATCTGACATCAATGACATTGGGGTGCGTGGGTGAGAAGTTCTCCTGAAGACTACAAATCTACAACTGGAACTTACTACACTCTTTCCTCCAGACCATCCTCGGAGAGCCTCCCTGCGAGCATCTAGCCATTCAATCAGATAAGTGACCTCTATCTAACCTTTTCTTTAACCATTTCAACAGTTCCTTACTGGCCCTTCTTTGTCCCTGACATGTAGGCCCTGTGTTAATTTTGTTCTGCTCCGGGCCTATCTGGCATGAAACAGCAGGCTCAAATGAGTAGAAGGCATCTCCCCACACAGCTACCTCCTCATGTATCATTTCCCCCTCCTCTTTTAGATTGTAAGCCCTCAGGGGCAGGGCCCTCCTTACCATCCTGTCTTGAATTGTATTGTAATTGTAATGTCTTCCTTATATTGTAAAGTGCTGCGCAAACTGTTGGCGCTATATAAATACTATGTAATAATAATAATAATAATAATAATCTCCCTGGACTACATTATATCTGCTGAGGGCCATGCCTACTTACAGTTATGTAATCCCTAACAATGAACCTTTATTATTTGCTCCCTTTGGGTCTGTTGAACCATTCAAAGCCTTTCGTTATATATGTTTGAGTGTAAACATTACCTATTGGTCCTTCCAGAAATTCAATGAGCTCCTAACTTCATGTGGACTCTTTCTCTGCTGCTCTAAAATCCCAAGCATAAAAAAAAGGAGATGGGGAGGTGTTTTGCTTTACAAATAAGGAGAGTGGCCTAGGGTAACAACTATTCTCTTCTATAGATACAATACAGTGAGTCAGAGGTGTCTCCCAAGGCGGGGTGACACCCAGTGCGGGTACCGGGTGACACACCGCAGTGACGTCATCACGTATCTGTCCCTCTGATGAAGGATCCCTGTGCAGACCCGAAACGTTAGCACCGTATGACAGTATGTGACATCTGGTATTGAATAAACATGTCAATAATTATTTATCATGTATGACGTCACTCGCTGTACTGCTGTTACCTGCCGGTGGCCATCTTGGTGATGGACGCCGGCAGAGAGAGGAGGGGACGTTCACCGGGCGGGATAAGTTATGCCGCCAGGTCCCCTCCTCTCTTGAGCAACTGTCAGGTTCTCGGTCCATGACCGTGTGCCTGACTTTTCAAAGTGACTGTCAGTCATTTTGGTGTCACCCCTCCAATGGTGTCACCTGAGTGCGAGCCGCACTACGCGCTCTATTCTTGTGCGTCCCTGTTCCTGTAAGGAGGTTGGGCTTCCTCCTGGAAAACCTGCACCCAATTTAATCTTTTTCCCCATGTGCTCCAAGATGGAGACTATCATAGTTTAGGTTTAGGACCGCACTATATAGAGGTGCCTTGACGTGGCTGTGCAGCTTTCACATATTCTGCAGAAGACGTGTATCTAAACCTCTGCTTTTAACCTTAGTGGCTAGACAGTTTTTTTGCATGCTGGCTGGTGAGTGTGCTGGGAAAACATTTTGCTGTTTGTACTGTATTAGGCCCTAGAGAGGAGAAACAGCCAGGAGGGAGAGCAAGGAGAGACAGCCAAGAAAAAGAGAGCAAGGAGAGACAGCCAGGAAAGTGAGAGAGGAGAAACAGCCAGGAGGGAAAGCAAGGAGAGACAGCCAGGAAAGAGAGAGCAAGGAGAGACAGCCAGGAAAGAGAGAGAGGAGAGACAACCAGGAAAGAGAGAGAGAGGAGAGACAGCCAGGAGAGAGAGCAAGGAGAGACAGCCAGGAAAGGGAGAGCAAGGAGAGATAGCCAGGAAAGAGAGAGAGGAGAGACAGCCAGGAAAGAGAGAGAGGAGAAATAGCCAAGAAAGAGAGAGTGAGCAAGGTTTTTTTTTTCGTTGGTAGATCTCATGTAGCTCGTCATTTGAAAAGTAGATCTTAACACAAAAAATTGTGGGCACCCCTGCTTTATACTCTGTGAGTGGCATGGCTGCACCCTGTATTAAATAAAGATTGTATATAAATGTAAAGAAAAAACTGTCTAAACTTTTGAACTGTCAAAAAAGGGAAATAAATCATTACACCTTCTGTTTATGATATGTTTTTGACCCTACTGAATTTGTGAAACAAGGTGTAAAGCAAAACTAGAAAGTAAAGTAAAATAGCCCACCTCCATGCCTTTCTGCCCTGCTGACTTAATGGGTAATTCCATTTTTCTAGGCAAATTTGGGAAAATAAGAAGAAAAAAAAAGAAGAAAGAGAAGAAAAAACACCGGGCGCCTGACCTGGTGCAATAATCCTTTTTGTTGGTGAAAATAGTATTAAAAAAACATTATACTCACAAACGGAGCAAGAAAGATATCACATAGGACTGTAGTCCTCACTGGATTGTCTAGGAGCTCTGCCGGGTGCAGAGTCTCGCTACCTCTAGCTTAACGCATTTTCGGGGAACTCCCCCTACTTCAGACTCTTTGGGCTCTGAAAAAGGGGGAGTTCCCCATCCAGTGAGGACTACAAGTCCTATGTGATATTTTTCTTGCTCTGTTTGTGAGTATAATGTTTTTTTAATGCTATTTTCACCAATAAAAAGGATTATTGCACCAGGTCAGGCGCCCGGTGTTTTTTCTTCTTTTCCATGCAGTCCTCAGGATCCCTTGTCTGTTACGGGGCGGCCGTGCTGGATTCCTATTAACTCTTTTGGCCACAGGAGGGTTCCTTTTGGTTGTGCATATTTGGCGCTGGTCGTGCCATTTTTGAGGCTTGGGAATTTGGGAAAATGCCGCCTCTCCTTCCCTTTCCCCTGACAACCCCACCTTGCTGTTTCCTTTCAATACTCAGGGGCAGGGCCCTCCTTTCCATCTTGTCTTGATTTGTATTGTGATTGTAATGTCTTCCTTATATTGTAAAGCGCTGCGCTATATAAATCCTGTATAATAATAATAATATACGCACCTTCCCCTCACCTGACCAGTAAGAAGACCACGCTGCAATTGCATTTTTTACTCATTGTTCTACTTTTTTTTTTTTTACTTTTTAACATTTGAAACATGTTTATTTAGGTTCAGGACGAGGAATGAACAAATTAGCATGACACAGTGTGTGCATCTTTTAATATAGCAAAGATAGTTAGAAGTACATTAACTCTTGAAGCAGAAAAAAAGAGTTGAAAAAAAAAAAAGGGGGGGTCTGGAGCTTTTAGCGATACGATGCTAATATGCACATCACATTAGCACCTAATGGCTAACATACCTGCCAAACCGATCCCTTCCAGTGACATACTCCTTACATTCCAGAGGTTCCATCTTCGTCATGAAGACTTATACTTACCAACTTATACTTACATGTTTATGCAATGTGCTAAAGTTCTCTTTCTGCCTGCTGCACCTGCTTATTGCAGCCCCATAGACCTCTATAGGACTTGTCTACCTCTGTCTACCGGCCGGGAGATGAGCCCCATGGACTTCTATGTGGAAGGGATCCAATAGTTCTCCATAGTGTATACGACAACAGAAGCATGTAGCAACGGTTAACATCCCATTATTGCACAATGCTCCAGATGTGTGCAGCTTATCCCTATACTACATGGGTGTGTTGCTTATACCATTGAAAGCCATTTGTTCCATCTGTTTAGCCATCATTAGTTACTTTTAATGATTTAAGGGCAGGGCCCTCATTACCATCTTGTCTTGAATTGTCTTGAATTATATTGTAAACCGATGCGCAAACTGTTGGCGCTATATAAATCCTGTATAATAATAATTTCAGTAGTGCGATAGAACTACTAATATTTGCCTTTAGTGTGTAGCCCTGATATACATGTGTTGCTACATGACTAACTAATATCCTGATTGAAAATAGTTAACTGACCGTTACACCATCTGTGATGCAGAGCATTGTGGGGATTACAGTGCAGAGACCGGGACATGCCGTGCTGTGGGAGAGCGTGGAGACTGCAATTCCCAAGAGGCTGTGTGTCTGGAGAGGAGGGGGATTTTGGAGAGCCCTCCCCCTGGCCTGCTGCGCTTAGTGTTGCACGGACGATCGCTCCAGAGGGATATCCCATCACAGCAACAGCGGAAACATTGCGACCTGGACGAATGGCCAAGCCGGAATAGTGAGGGGTTCTAGAAGGCCTAGCAGGCCTGAAGATGTTTATAGGGAGAGTTCCCAGCACCTTCTTAAGAACGGAGACTACCTCCAAAGGAATCGTAGATGACTTCAACATCAGCAAATTGTCAGCTTGAGAGAAAGGGGACGCTCCTCTCTGGCTGACGGACATCACCGCTGCAAGACTGACCTGGGAAGTGGTGAGAGACCTTTGACACACAAAATGGGCCCCAACGATGGCTGGCCTAGACTAATGCTACTGGCCAGTATTATAGAGAGTTGAATACAATTTGGAACTGATACATTGGCAATCAAGTGCTCAAAGTTAAAGATAGTGTCTGAGATAGTTCAGCACTGCATACCTCACTATATTGATAGCAGCGGTTGCTCGGTGTCTGAATACCTGATGTATACTGTTTATTATTGTTCTTTCAATTGTTATGTCCCTTTTATGCAATGCTTGAAAGGGTGTCACGTACCCTGGTGCGAGCCCGAAGTGACGAGGAGGACCTCCCTTGCAACTCCGTCTGCGGACCTCTGGAGGTGCAACAGGTGGTGCACAGGCTGGAGCTGCACGGGTGCCAGGTGAGGAGTCCTTGGTATCTGGATGGGTACGGTGCTCTGGGCAGGGCTGGCAGCCGAGCGGGGCAGGAATAGCGGATAGGCAGGTGGATGAGCCACAGAGTTGTCGGGAACAGGCCGGGTCAGGAACGAGAGGACAACGTAGTACAGGAGCAGGATCCAGTAAGGGTAGTCGAGTAGCAAACCGGGTCAGTTCACAGGTGAGTATCAGGGAGCAGATCAGATCAGGTATCAAGGGTACTAGCTGAAGATCACTCAGCGGTGAGTGAGGCTGCCGGTCTTCCTTATATAGTCCGGGTGATGTCACTGGGCGGGGCAGGCGTGATGGCGTCATGGACCGTGCGCCGCGGCGCACTGGGGCGTGTCCTGCCGGGCCGCCGCACAAGCGGGGCCATGCTGCTGTTACAGCGGCTCCCTCTGCCCCCACCGGCTGCAACGTTCCCCCCATGTATATCTGATGTCAGCTCTTCTTGATTAATAATGTCAGTGTCGGCAGCAACTTCTGCAATCCTAATTGGGGCCCCCTTCCACCCCCCAGGCCCCATAGCAGCCACATGGGCCGCTATGTCTATTGTTACGCCACTGGTCCGGGTAAATGCTGGGATGTGGGGCAGCTTTCCAGAACACTTTCAGACAATAAATTCTTCGGGTCCCTCATGAGCCACTTTGATAGTTCTTCAGCGCGGTTTGTGCACTGCAAGCCTGTTAGAATCCAACTGTTTCAAGTGGCACCTTGGATCCTGGCCCCCCGAACAATGAATTCTTCTGGCCCCTCATGAGCCACTTGTATAGATCTTCAGCTCGGTTTGTGCATTGCAAGCCTGTTAGACTCCAACTTCCTCACAAGCAATCCAAAAACACGCAGCGCCCACACAGAGTACGCCTCAAGTTGATCTCTACCTCATACAGAGTTTCATTACGTGGGCCGCCGAAAACCAAAAAGGGCAGCGCTGGAATGTACAACGGGCAAGTCGGAAATTAAAAACACCTCCAAGACCAGCTTCTTAGAAACTCCCCCGGGAACGGCGGACCTCTGGAACAGAATTCATAGTATCTAACAACTTTGACTAAAGTTTCTAAAACAATTCCGTCTACACAGCCGTACTTGGGACTCCGTCGTGTTTACTTAGCAGGTTATGACTGAGGAGAGGGAATATTTCTCTCTCTCTGACAGGCGGGTATTTCAAAAGACGCCCAACTCATGGAAATTCGGGAAAATAAGGGTCTTTACCAGAAATGAGACTCATCCTCGGATTAAGCGCGTGCCATAATGAATAATGGGCTACAGTAAAGTCATTGTTAGCCCACCCATTATTGTCTTGTCTTGGCTACAACTGCAATCCGTTTGGGGATAATTATTATGTGTTACAATGTACATGTAGTATGATTTATACATAATGAGAATTATTATACTGTCATTTGGGATAAAAAATACTTTGTTCTAAATATCTCTTTTTAACCTTTTTCAATACTTGGGATTATAGTGGTTTACAGTAATGTTAGCCATACACAGCTAGGTTTCTTCTGTTCAGCTCAAGCGAAACACCAGCATGGATGGAGGAATACCAATTGCCTGCTATTGAATTTAGTACTCCCGGTAGGGGTGGGGCGTCCACCCGGAGTGGAGACTGGGTGAGCAGAGAGAGGAGGGGACGTTCACCCGGTGGGATGAGTTTTGCCGATGGGTCCCCTCCTCTCACCTGACACTGTCGGGCTCTTGGGCCTTGACTGAGTGTCTGAATTTTTAGAGGGGGTGACACCAAAATGACTGTCAGTCATTTTGGTGTCACCCCCCCAATGGTTTTCACCTGGATCTTCTGATTTTTTTAATTGAATTATGTCAGCTAGGGGGTATCGCTGAGATCACTTGTACAAAACGAGCGGCAGCTTCCACGTTCTACATTTAGCTCTGCTTGCTCGAAGCAGGGCTAAATGTAGAAAAACAAAACTACCTGCATGTCCTGGTTGTCAGGAGATAGGAATTCCACAACCCTGCTGCCCCTCTACTCTCCGCTACCCTGACGCCGGGCCTTGGTGGCCTTGTGGGAAATCCGGCCCTGCTGATTCACAAGCCTTGTCAGTCAAACCAACACCTGGCCACACCCACTGCTTTCTAGATTGACAAATGTAAAGAAATGTGAAAAAAGATGAGGCTTTATGGGGCGCTATAAGGCTTGAGTAACACATAGTAACTGGATCTGGTACTTGTTCAGATTAATTAGATACATTTAAAGTAAAAAAAATCTGTCTATCTGTCTGTCTGTCTGTCTGTCCAACTATCCTGTGTGCATAAATATACTATGGGAGCTATTCACAAAGCTGCCGAATGATCTAGCCGCAGCTTCGACCGTTCCTTCGGCTAGTTTCGGCCCCAGGACCCCTTCGGTTCAGTAGAACCAAAGGGCTGCTGTACGGGCTATTCACTATAGCACGTACAGCTCCCGAACTTGGCCGAGCGGCTCTGTCGAGCCGAACGCATATGCCTCGGCTCGACTGAGCCGTGCTGAAAGCCGAAGCTGGCCAAGCGGCCGGCCGACAGCCTACTTCTGACAGCTGGGCGGAGCAAGCCGTGATCTTACGGCTGGCTCCGGCCACTTGCAGAGAGATCAGCGTCCCTGGTTACCTGCTAACCAGGGACACTGATCTCAAAACAGCAAACTCTCCCTGGCGCTCCGGGAGTCTCCTGCTCCCGGCCGCCAAGGAGAGAAACACTGCTGTTTCTTTTTTTTTTTTATTCTGACACGGAGCCGTGTCAGAATAGAAAAAACAAAATACATTTTTTGCCCAATGGAATGCATTACTAGATTCCGATTGGCTATTTCAATTTGCAATAGCCAATAGTAAACTAGCATTGTACCCGCCCTCTGCTGCAGTTCTCCATCAGGTCCATCAGCAGAGGGCGGGTACAATGCTAGTTACATAGTTACATAGTATTTGAGGTTGAATAAAGACATTAGTCCATCAAGTCCAACCTATTAGGATCTCATTCTAGGAGTACCTGTACCCCTGTATATTACGGTCCCTTAAGAAATCGTCCAAAAGTTTCTTGAACAATTCCACATTATTTGCTGAAATCACCGCCTGTGGCAGTGAGTTCCAGACCCTAACTGATCTTACTGTGAAGAACCCCCTTCGCCACGTGTGCTGGAATTTTTTTTCCACCAATTTTAGGTGATGGCCTCTAGTATTTGTAATGGAGTTAATTTTAAACAGTTTTTTGCTAATGTTGTTACCACCATTATTAACGGAACGAAAATACGTCAACGGAATTTCGTATTTCCTGCCTGTATTGTAATGCAACTCTCAGCAGATCGGTTCTCCTGCACATACAATCTGCAATGCAGATGTGCCCTGGAACAGCTGGAATTCTTCACTTTTTGCCGGTCAAATATTTTACCGCAGAAAAAGTGGGCGTGATTAAGTTAAAATGTGTGACCACGTGACTGGTCACAAATTCCAACCCAGTCACAATATTTGATAGAACCCCGGCATTCTAAAACGTCCTATTACTCACACTTTCATATATATGCCCGGCCTTGGCACAGGTTCGGATATAGGGGCCACCTAGAATTTTTTTTTACGAGCAACCGAAAGGAATTTGATGATTCAGCCAGCCGGCTCTGAAAGATGGATGCCAGGATAACATCTAGAGCCCTTTTGGCACGTCGGCCGGGTGCCCTGAGTCAGTTCAAGTTCAGGATATTTGGATGTATTACTAACATTTATCAAATACTCTGTAAACACATTCATGGGCTAAATGGAGGTTTTTTTACAACTGCCCGGAGCCCTTCTATAATGGACCGAACTTTAAGAGCGCTTACTCAGACAGATAGACATCTCGATGTGTTTTTATGGCCATTTTATCCTTACTTGCCTTTTACAGAGTAATTCCGCTAGAGCCGAGGATCTCGTTGAATAACTTCGGGGAGCTGAATCGGAAAGAAACATAAACTGCTCATTCTGCCCTGCGCAAATATAGATATTTTTAACACCAGGCCGCGGAGTTCTCCAGGTCACGGGGAATGGATGGAGACAGCGGTTTAGTGTGACCACATCTGGTCGGTTCGAGCGTCGCCCGGCCCCTCTGCACTCTGTCAAGGAAATTTCACGGAACACCACTCCAATGATTTGGAGGGGTGTCCCAATACTTTTGGCAATATATTGTGTGCATATATATAGATATAGATGTATATTTATTACCAGGTACCAGCCTATAAACATTTAAAAAAAATAGGTCCTAAAGTCACACTAATATTTTTATATTTCTCTTCCTTTTTTTTTAAAATAATATTAATATTTTAAATATTTTAAGGTTTTGTATGCATTATGTTGCACTTTAAACATGTAGCATGTTAATATTGGTTAAGAAACAAAACTACAGAATAACTACCTGAGTACCAGCATGCAATGCCCCTTCATTACACAGTGATTTTTTAGTTTTCAGTGCTGTGGTAGTTTGACTGACAATTACTTGGTCGTGCAACATTGTACCCAAATTAATTTTACATTATTTTTTAATTTCGGGAGCAGGGATCTGTGGCAGAAGAGACATGCAAAGTCTCTTCTGCCAAAAAAAATTCCTCCAGTGTCCCCCAGTAGTTTTCTATTCTCTGTTTACACTGTAGGACACAAGCGCCGTACAGCAACACACTAATTCCATTCACGGCATCTCTATGATGGCAACTCAACAGTGGCTGCTAGGGATGCACCGATATAAATACTAGCATCAAATTATTCTGCATTGCTGTATAATGTATTGCTGGGATTTGTAATCCTCTGTTACTGGTGGCATTCTACATTGCTGTGTAATGTATTGCTGGTTTTAGCAGTCCTCTATCACTGGTGGTATTCTGCATTTCATTGTTGTATAATAGATTGCTGGGGTTTGTAGTCTTCTATCACTGTTGTTATTCTGCATTGCTGTACAACGTATTGCTGGTATTTGTAATCCTCTTTCGTAGTTGGTATTCTGCATTGCTTTATAAAGTATTGCTGGGATTTGTAGTCCTCTATCACTGGTGGTATTCTGCATTGTTGTATAATGGATTGCTGAGATTTGTAGTACTTTATCACTGGTGGTATTGCGCATTGCTGTATAAAGTACTGCTGGGATTTGCAATCCTCTATCACTGGTGGTATTCTGCATTGCTGTATAATGGATTGCTGAGATTTGTAGTCCTCTATCACTGGTGGTATTCTGCATTGCTGTATAATATACTGCTGGGCTTTGTAGTCCTCTATCACTGGTAGTATTCTGCATTGCTGTATAATAGGTTGCTGGTATTTGTAGCCCTCTATAGATGATGGTATTCTGCATAGTTGTATAATGTATTGCTGGGATTTGTAGTCCCATGCCGAAACAAATATGGAGCCTGACCTCTATCTCCTGAACCGACTCTAAACCACCTCTGAAAAACGATTGACCGCAGTTGGAGGGTGAACGTTCGATATGAATGAGGCCTAACAGTAAAACCGCCTTGCCTGCGCCCAGCTGTACAGCGAGGTCACACTGTCAGGGCATCGCTGTAACGCAAAGTGTGAAAATCATCAGGAAGAGAATCAAGTTTCCTACACGTTGAGGAATTATGGAGTGCAAACCCGCACACCCTCGCCGTCATGTCACTCATTAGCAGATGTTCGGGGTGCGGACGGATTGAGTTTGACGTTCCCTGGAAGAGTCAGGCCGCAGCTAAGGAAAGCTAATGATATCATGTGATAGCGGATAATTGCGGGCCCGGAGCCGGTGTTTTCGGTGACCCTGCCGGCGCAGCTGCGGTGCGAGGGGCTCCCTCCGCCGGGTCTGCACAGTTTCCAGCACCTCTAATTATAATAGTAGCGCGGCGTTGGTTTTGTGAACAAAACGCCGACACGTCAGATTTTCTGATCAGCGGCGGGATATTTCTTCATCGTTCAGTGACTGAGATCTGTGAGCTTGTCAGAACAGTTTACGGGGAAGATCACTTATACAGAACGCTCATTTTATTCCTGCTCTTGATAAAAAACAGCAGATGTTTTGTTACGAGGAAATTGTAATGGATTTGAAACTCCCCTCTCCCCCTCCTCCCCCAAGTATAGAGCTGAACTCCAGGCAGATATAAAAGACCCTGTATTCATTATTTCATTATTACATTTACATTGTTAAATGCAAGCAGTATAAGTACTTGAACATGACCTGCTATCAGCCTGTGCATCAGGGCTGGAGTGTGAGAGGAAGAAGCTGTAAAGCAGCCTCAAGGAGCATGCTGATAGGAGGAGAGGGCACAGTGATGTAGAGATTACCTCATCACTGAGCTGCTTTTGCTTTCACAGCCTGAGGGTGGCTCCAGGACCACCTGGGCTTAGAGGAAGTGGATAGAATGATGATGGCCAACAGACTGAGGACATCTAGTCCAGAAAAAAAGTACTAATCTCTGGATTGAAGGTGTATATTGCAGCAAAAGCTTTGTTATTACACCTTTTAATGACATATTCATTTTTATCTTTTTTTATTTAGCTGGCGTTCTACTTTAACATTTATTTTTATGAACATATTTCATGTTACACCCATATTTAGAGTGTAACATGAAACATGATTATATCGCCAATCCCAAAGCCACCCCCACCCACCGAAATGTCTGGGTTCTTCTCCCTGTGGACTGCCGTCACTTCTTTAATTCAGCACATCACCCATTCCTAAATCACAAGATCTTTCAATGGCGAGAAAAGAAAGAAAGACATGATGATTGATTGATAATTGAAGAAAGAAAGAAAGAAGTGATGATGAAAGAAAGAAAGACAGACAGAAAGAAAGAAAGAAATGATGATTAATAGATAGAAATGATGATTGATAGAAGAAAGAAAGAATGGCGGCATGAACGTTAGGGGACACTACAGTTTGCACAGCCTGCATGTCTTTTCTGGCTA
>NW_017306920.1:537569-555027 GCF_000935625.1 Nanorana parkeri | reverse complement strand
CTAAGAATATCACTGTCTCTCGGGATCAGATGCCCTCTCTGTGCCACCTTCCTTATTCTTCTGATGCTTCTGATGTCTATAGTTTTCGGATGATGGAAATGTATTGTTATCTGCAGACATTTGACTTGTTATCTGACCTCCTATGCTGCTTCTTCTTGTAACTACAAATAAAATATTGCCCTCCTCTAAAATGCCATTGTTACCCTATCTATCCATCCACTCCTGAGATTTACACAGCTATGCCATAAAGCAGAGCCCTGTCTTACAGGGAAGAAGACCTAATTTGTCTCTCCTACAGTTAAAGGAGAACTATGAGGTGAGTGAAAATCACTCAGCCTCATAGTTTGAGCCCACATGTGACAATGAAGCTGTCACAGGTCGGCTCAATAGATCGGGAAGTGAGCGAACGCATAGCGTCGCTCGCTCACTTCTCGATCTATCCCTGCCGAGAGCCGTGACTGTCCCCTGACTGTCCCCTCTCCGATCCTCCAGCGCTGACTGGCGGAACGCACGGGGGAGGGGGTGGGTACAGCTGGCTCTGCCTCTAGATAGGCAGAACCAGCTGTCAATCATGCAGCTGGGTGGATCCAGACAGTAATGTCGGCATCCGTCCCAGCTGCGGTGGTCTCAGTATACCGGGAGCTATAGCTCTCTATATACTGAGCTTTGGGTGACGGGAGGACGCTAGTTTGTGTCCTCCCGTGACCCTTAGGAGAACTATGAGGAAAAGAACTGACGCCATAGTTCTCCTTAAAGTAACACTTACAGGTCTTGTCTCTCCCACAGCCTGTGACTGGACAGAGAAAGGAGAAGCAGCAGACTGATGATCTCCTCTCTCTGCCCATCACTTTCACCAACTTCCTGGATTCCCAGGATGCTTTGTGTCCCTTTCCCTGCTGCTTCATGTGAAGCAACCTCCATTTCTCAAGGTTACATATCCCATCATGCATTGCTTCCAGCAAGCAGTGATAATGATACATCGTTCAGATGTTGAGTTGTAGCTCAGATGGCAGGCTCTGTGAGAGTGGTGACAACAGGAAGTGAGTGAAATGGTGTCACTGCATTGAGGAAGTCCATCCTACGGGCATCTTCAATGTAAGTTTACAAACTTCTAGTAGGATCTGGTTATTAGGACTCGTGGAAATTCAATATAGAAATACAGATTTATTTAGATACAATGTAACGATGTATTGCTGATCACAGAGCTGCATTCATTTATATCTTTTATATCCGTTCTGCACCTTCTTATCCACACACCTCCGGCTTTGTGTTCAGCAGCCCTGGCAATGATCTCCATTCGCCCATATTTCCAGTAAAACGGGATCCGAATGGTAGAAATTCCCGGAATGCCGACACTTATCTTCTGCTCTATGAAAGCCAGATGTATGATTTTTTTTGATGTCTCCCAATGAAATGACGGGGTACCATTATGTGCGCTGCGCCGCGGCTTTGAAGGCGTCTAAGATTACGCGAGGTGGTAATCTCCCCGTGAGGATAATATCTCGCCTCTCCTCTTTCACTTGACGCATTGTCACACGGCCCGACTGATGCGGCTGAGATAATGGTCTGCGGAAGGGCCAAGCTGATGGAGGCAGCCGGGCTGGTGTCTGCTGAATTGATGGGCAAATTGAGAGACGAATGTAGGAGATCGTCATTACAAAGGCCCGGGCCCAACAGATGTAACAGACCGGATTTCAGCTTCCTCTGGGAAACTATCCGTAAAGAACAGATTTTGGGTTATCACTTGATTAACCCTATCACTGCCACTGATGTATGTGCTACGTCGCTGGCAGCGGGCCCCTTTAAACAAATTCCTGGCAGCTATAGACTGTCAGCTATACACTACAAGCGATTCCGTCAGCTGCCATCAGATCGCTTCTAGGGGCAGGTGTAGTGCACCAACTCAACACCCCTGCCTTGCTTTTCAGGCTCTGAATGCCCCTCCTGCATGCCAGGGACAGGCATCACGGTTTGTATGCGGAAAGGGGGGATGTTTGCCAATCTCCTACCCGCTGAATGGGACCTGAAGTGATTGCATCACGTCTGGTCCCCCAAATGTAATTCCCCGGCTGCACAAGCCAGGATAGAAGCTACTGGAGCTCAATCTGCACTCCAAAAGCTTATTTTGAGTGGAAAGGTGACATTAGGGGTCTAATTAAAGAGAATAAAGAATAAAAGAGGCCTTAAAGAGAACCAGTCACCACTAGTATCCTATCACCTAGGGGGCTTGTAAGGGGGCTGGTGCCATTCGGCATTGGTGTATAATGTATTGCTGAAATTTGTAGTCTCTATAGCCGATGGTATTATTCTGCATTTCTGTGTAAGATATTGCTAGAATTTGTAGTCCTCTATAGCTGAGTGTATTCTGCATTGCTGTATAATGTATTGCTGAGATTTGTAGTCCTCTATAGCTGAGTGTATTCTGCATTGCTGTATAATGTATTGCTGAGATTTGTAGTCCTCTGTAGCTGGTGGTATTCTCTCTAGCTATAGAATGTATTGCTGAGATTTGTAGTCCCTCTACAACTTGGAGTTGCTGGCAGATTTTAATTAAATTTTATTATTTTCTGTTGTGTCCTATTCTATTAAATTTTTTGTTCTTCTGTTTGTGTTTCTTCACCGTTCTTGTGCGTACTAAAAGTGTATGTAAAAACACAACTTTATTATATTACAGATTAGCAATGCTTAAGGCGATATCGCGAGAAGTCGCCGGCCAATGATTTTCAATGGAGCTGTCTTAATGTACAGCTCCATGTCGCTCGTCGCGGTCGCAAGTCGCGCCAGCAGGACCCTTTTTCCCGCGGATGTTTCGCGATTTTTCTATTTTTTAATGCTGCCTGACGGAGAAGGTCGCGCTATTGTCGCTGGAACGACGCCCCGAACAGTCGCGATATCCCGGCCGCGCGGTTCCGCTTGTAAGGTATGTCGCTCAGTGTGAATGGGGCCTAAATGTGGTGTCCAGTGGCGTAACAATCGCCACAGCCACCATCAGAGGCGCTGACAGGTAAGAGATCTCAGACCCTGCAGAGCCCACTATAGAGAGTCTATGGTGGGCTCTGCAGGATCACTCTCCGCTGGGGCTCTGCAAGTGGCATAACTAGCAATCACGGGGCCCCATACAAATTTTTGCTATGGGGCCCTGTGATTTCTAGTTACGCCCCTGGTGGTGTCTGTATTCATTTTCCCTTTTTAAGGGAGGTGTAAAGCCCTGTCATCTCCTCTCCTGTTATGACATCAGCATTGTAATAGGAATACATAGTAGAGCTGTCTCTGATAATACAATCAAAGCTTACAGGAAAAAATCCCTTTTATGTAGTGAGCGCTGCCTTCCATCTGCCCATCACTTCCACCAACTTCCTGGGTTCCCAATGTGCTTTGCGTCTCTTTCCCTGCTGCTTGATGTGATGCAATCTCCATTTCACAAGACTACATATCCCATCACGCATTGCTTCCAAGGAATGATAATGTTACATTGTTCAGACGTTGTAGTTCAGAAGTCCGGCTCTGTGAAAAAATGATGCTCACCGGATGCTCCAAGCCGACATGTTTTTTAACCGGTCCGTCCAGCCTTTCTCCCTCTATACACAGTGTATAGACGTGAGGACGCCGAGGAAGATTCCAATGCTGCAACGCATCATGTGACCACCAAAAGACATTAAAAGGTAAAATTTAAAAAAAAAAAATGTAAAAAGGAAAGTGTCACTGGAGGAAGCCCTAAGGGGGAGGGGCTGTGGAGGGGGGACAGCATGCCCTTAGAAACTATTTCAAGCCAATTGGCCCCCTAAAAACCTTAACATTTTAATTTTGCCTTCACCAATAACTGAAATCAGATTTTCAAATTCGAGGAGATAAAAACTCTCAGTTTTGCATTTTGACTCGTAGGCTACACTTTATACACAGAGAACACACATATGTTTTCTATAGAATGTACTCTCCATCATCTGAACTCATGCTAGCTAAGCTTTGGTGTGCCTAAAGTAACAATGGAATTGTATCTATTGTTTTCGGTTGTAGTGATCAGCAGTTAGCAATTTTTATTCCGAACACCGTACCGAAATATAACCTGGTGTGCTCATAGCTATCATTAAGAGACTATAGGAATATATGTATTTGGTTAAACCATCAGGGAAGAGTGCATAGGGAGAGAGTGAATCTTTCAAGTTCAGGAACCAGTCAACGTATGGGATCCTACATGGTGCTGCTTATCACAGGGATCACAATATGGGTTCCAGTGATAACTACCCGGCCATGCGTTGAATTGTACACATGGCAAGGCATTGAGCTTGGCCCCTGCACGTTTCGTTGCTTAGCAAGATGATTGCTTCCTTGAAAAGGAAAACTTTTTACCTTTTCTTATTTTTGAGGGTAAGATTTTTTTTTTTGTAAAGTGCATTTAGGTTTTTTTTGTGTGTATTTCAGTGTTCTTTGTATTTCTGTTTTTCCGGGCTATTCTGTTTATTCAGTTGTTATTTTTGCACCTTAAATGTTTTATTTGATTTTTTTTCTCACTGTTTTATTCTTTCTTTAGGAAAAAATAATGATGATGCTCACAAAGGGGTACTTTTTTGGCACTAGAACAGGACCACGATAGTTGAACCGAGCTTCGGTTACTCTCAGGAGCCATTTAATGCTCAGTGCATCCTTTAAAGTGTTATTAAAGTCAAAAGTTATTTACATTGGATTTGTAATTCTGTACCGTTATATTACTGGCACCTGCAAAGGGCACAATGCTCATAGAATTACAGAGGACTGTATTGAACTTTAGCAAATTTAAAGGAAAAGGACTGGCAGTAAAATATACCCTTCCCAAAACTTAGAGAAACTTAGAGATGGCACGGGACACTTCAACTGTCACATGCTTTAGATACAGAACAGAGTGATCATGTGACCTCTGATCGCTCAGATCATGGTCTCCTCCCTGCAGAGAGTAATGACTGACAGTCACTGCACCTGCAGGGATTCCCCCTCCCCTCTTTGTTCCTCCAGCTTTCATTGGAGGGACAGATAGGGGAAGGGGCGGGCACTGTTGGCTCTGACTCCAGTGAGGTAGAACCATCTCACAGTCTCCCCCCTGCAGAGACTAATGATTGTCAGTCACCGCCCCTGCAAAGATTCCCCCTCCCCTCTTTGTTCCTCCAGCTTTCATTGGGGAGACAGATAGGGGAAGGGGTGGGCACTGTTGGCTCTTGCTCTAGTAAGGTAGAACCAGCTCATGGTCTCCTCCCTGCAGAGAGTAATGGCTGTCAGTCACCGCCCCTGCTGGCATTCCCTCCTTCCCTCTCTGTTCCTCCAGCTCTCATTGGAGGGACAGATTGGAGAAGGGGTGGGCACAGCTGGCTCTGGCTCTAGGGAGGTAGAACCAGCTTTCAATCAGACAGTGGATGGATCCCGACAAAAATGTTAGGAACCTTCCCGGGATGCAGTATGGCTCCACACTATCAGCAAACAGGGGGCAGTAGCTCACTCTATGCTGAGTTTGGATCACAGGAGTATATAAGTAATTGTACTTCTTTGACCAAAAAGAGGACTAAACGCCCCCAAAAAGTTTTGTTTTTAGTTCTCTTTTAAAGTCAAGTTCATCTTACATTGATAAACGTAGCCCAATGTCACTCATCCACAGAAGCCTCTGTTCTCGTCTCTCCTGAAGCTGCAGCTCTGCTTGGAAATGGCGATCATGCCATAATTGGATTTAGCGCCGGTTAATCTTCGGTTACATTCTTACACCTCCATTTCCTCACCGCTCAGTGTGAAGATATTTTGACTTTGCAGCTCTTAATTGTACATTCGCTTTCTGATCCGCTGGGAGCCCCGTACCCAGCCCGGGTCATGCCCGTAAGGTGTATTTGTGTTCCAACTGGAATTACATCCAATAGATTCGATTTATTATGGAAAGGGAGCAAAAACAGTGTAAATTCCTTCAGTTTAATCCAAACATGATGTACGTGCTGCCACAAAAGGATATTTGTCCCCCTGTTCACACGGAGAACTGTAATCATTTTACGTTTAAGAAGAAACATATTTCTGGAACCTTCAATTTAAAGGGAAAGGAAAGTCGCCTTATAGTTTTTAGATATTCAGGTTCATGTGATCATTATAGCGGGAATATCTATTCAATAAGTGGTCGTGTTTTAAATCTGAACTCTGGACACAAACAATTAATTTAAATCTATTCCTTAATAGCCACAAAATATATAAATCTACATTGTGATCACTAAAGTTACTAAGAGCCGGTTCATACTTTGGCATACCGTGAACGGTTGCCAAAAGCACATCATGTGAGCACATTAGCACGAATTCAAGCAAGACGTCAAAAATGTGCATCGCACTTGTGGTGCCATCACTTGTCAGCAAGTAACTTTACCTGTTTATGGCACCCGAAATGTGGCCCGGTCTAGCTTTTCTACTGATGCCCAATATTACAATTGATGACCAAATGACCGACATCCACTATGTCAGCCTTTGCTTGTAGGTTTTATTGGTTCAGAGTGCAGTGGGGAGAGGGATATGGTGTACAGGATACCTAAACAAAATTACCTCCGTTTAAAGATAAATAACTTCAGCCCCTCTCATGGACCAAGGGTGTGCCTTTAGGCTGAGTCCAACAATTGTTCAGCATGTGCCTTTTGCCAGCAATTCTTCAATGTGTATCTTAAAATGAAATTGGCAATTGAATCAGAAAGCTTTATGAGGGCGCTACCCTTTTCAGTCTCTCCCTGCCCCTCAAAGGGCATCTGTACTCTTCTCACCCTCCACAGGCAACGAGCCTGGAAGGCTATGGAAGGATCTTGTACACTGGCATCCTCTCCAGGCACAGCTGGAGCAGACAGAATCTAGAACAGCTGTGCACTGTAATCAATCAGCTTCTATCTACAGCTTGTTCCGTAAAGCTTTGAAAATGAAAGCTACAAGCTGGTTGGTTGCCATGCACAGCTGCTCCAGATTTGGTAAATTTGAAACTGTGGTGCCAGCCCTGCCTATTGATTTTTTTGATGGATTACAAAGGACCCAGGACGCTCCTTCTTCTCTCCCCCCATCTTCCTCCTCATCTTCATATCCCTTCCTTGTATACAGAAAGTTATCAGCTCCTCAGACGTTAATGAACATTTAATCTGCTGAATCAATATTCTCTATATTCATCCACCCCCTAATTGTGAAGTGAGTGGAGTTGGGTAAGTATTATAGAAAATCCCCAAAAACTGCAATTGTATATCAAGTATCCAGTCAAGATAGAAGCACACGGTTCCCCATATCTTCAACCTGTAGACAGTGATCCAGCCAACATTTCCTAGATGCCGCACGCTCTCTCTGTGGCAGTTCCTTTCTCCATGAATAGGAGGACATCAGTGGAGTGTTTCAGTCCTGATGAATGGAATGTGACGGGACGGATGTGTTCAGTATGTGAATTGTTGAGGAAAGATATTCTCTCTGATATGATTGTCAAGTTCGGCTCTGAGAGTTATGTCACTGCAACATGAATATTGAAAATTGCTGTAGACGGTACACTGCGGTGGGATGTTTGCAAACAATTCCACATGCCGCATATTTCATTCTGATGATGTCATGTATGGGAATGCACATTCATATTAAATGCAGTCAGCAGAAAACCTCAGCTTTTATTTTTGTAAGGACCCTGCTGGATTATAACTGCAGCATGATGCAGTGTTATGGCTGATCTCAAGGTATGAAGTGTTTTGCACACTTTGGACCAGTTTGCCCCAGTAGAGGTATACACTGAGTGGCCAGATTATTATGACCACCTGACGTTTGTAGGCAAATTAGCTATAATTAGCTATAATTTGGCGCTGAAGTTGCTAGAGGGCCAGACCATTATAAATAGGGAAGCAGGTTGTTTACCACGACAGTAGAAGTGATTTGTTTCTGAAGATACGGGGAAACAACGCAATTTAACAGCCTATGAACGTGGGATGATTATTGGCGCTCGGAGCCATGGAGCGGGTATCAGCAAAACAGCAGAATTCGTTCAATGTTCAAGAGCAGCTGTTGTTAAAGTGTTTATAGACTGGACTGTCAGCCGAAAATCTGGGTCTGAACGTGCGAATTGTGGCGGTCAGCGACTAGTCAATGTTAGGGCAGAACGGAGAGTGGCAAGACTGGTACAAGACAACAGAAGGGCAACAGTGCCGTGTCAGATTCCTCGCATCACCTATCAACATCTCGTGGAGTCACGAGGCGGCCCAACGAAGTCATCTCGTGGAGTCATCTCGTGGCCCAACGAAGTACTGATGGGGTGGTCATAATAATCTGGCCACTCAGTGTATATATGTGATACCTGGCTGGACAATGGGGGATTGGACCACAGGAGTTTGCCTACCCCTGAAAGCTATGTAGTTGCCAAAGCTCAGGGGCATCCCTACATGTTTCACCACCTGAAGCTGCGGGGGGCTTAATAGCAGTGAACGTTATCGGGGGTTGTTGGCAGCATATGTTACCGGAGGGTGTTTTGAGGGCTTGCTGTGCATTTTACAGAGGGCGTACACGTTACCTCTATGCAGCACCCCACCCAGCTCACTGATGCCACTGATTGCCAGGAGCTGGGCGGGACTTTCTTACGTGCTCCTGGCAACCAGTGATGTCAGTGAGCTGGGTGGGATGCTGGCCAGTGTGTCACAGGTCGCTAAGAGCTCTGGGAGGCCAGAAAATCCCAAGTCTCAGCAACCTGGGATGCTCGGGCCGAAAAGGTGGTGGCAGGCACACCTGCCGCCGTCCCTCCATGACCCAATGAGATTGTGTCTCAGGCAACTACCCCAGGCTGCTTTATTATAGGGACAGCCCTGCCAAAGCTACTAGAGTGCTGGTCACTTCGCTCGCTCAGCACAGTTACCAGTCAGAGAACACCTAGAATTTGTATCAATGTATACAAGGTGTTCTCTGATTGAATGAGGTGCAGAGATGTCACAATCCACCCCAAGTGTACTGATATACTTAGAGCCACAGTATTCTTAAAACTGACACCCAGTGCACAAGCAGTCAACGAAATCGAGTGTTCTGCTTTTCTCCTACTGCATGGGACACCTGGCAGCAACAAAGCCCACAATCCCAAAAATGTAAACACACGGTTGCAGCCTTCTGGGTCGTGTATTGTGATGTGCTGAGCAAACTTCCCCCTGCTCTGAAAACACAGAGCTCGCTCAGCACAGTGGCCAATCTCTCTGATTGCACAAGGAGATGTGATGTCACGATCCACCCCTCGTCCAATCAGAGCATGCCTTGTATTCATTGATAAAAATACTTGACGTTCTCTTAATGGCCAATGTGCTGAGCGAGCGAGCGACCTCCCCCCCCTGTGTTTTCAGAGCAGAGGGGAAGCCACTCAGCACAGAGCCTCACAAGGCCCAGAAGATCCCCACCACCACTGTAGTAGCTCCGGCTGCTACAACACTTTACAGGAGCCCCAGCATATGCCTTCGGCTCGGCTGAGCCGATCGGCAGCCCTTTGGTTTAACCGAACCGAAGGACTCCGGCGGCCTAAGAGAGCCGAAGGATCAGCCGAAGCTACGGCTGGATCCTTCAGCTCCTTCGTGAATAACCTCCTTAATGTTGCAGGTTTTGCTACATGTACTACTTTCCCACGTTTGTTGCATGTTCAGGAATACATCGAAACCAATTGGGATGCGCAGCAAACGCGGGCACAAAAATGCACACAAACATGCACAAA
This sequence comes from Nanorana parkeri, assembly GCF_000935625.1. Lineage (NCBI taxonomy): Eukaryota > Metazoa > Chordata > Amphibia > Anura > Dicroglossidae > Nanorana > Nanorana parkeri. The sequence goes on along the minus strand of NW_017306920.1, from coordinate 545,351 downwards.
TACAACGAGTTAACGGTATGCCTAGGCGTGAACAGGGACATACAGCATACAATAGTTACAAAGCCAGCAATCACCCCAAAAAATGTAACCTCCACCTGCGGAATATCGGAAAGAAAATGTGTTAACATGACGGCCCCGACTGCACTAAGACAAACAAACCGTCCACAAATAGGAGGCTGAATATATTGGTGCATCGAAGAGTGGCGGAAAACACGAAAATATCATGCCTGAGGACCTCAACCACATCCCGGCACGTCAAGGAAAATTGTCGCTGACCAAAAGTATTCCGGTATGGTTTCAATCCATCAGAGGGAACGCGGAGATGATAAGTCTTTAGGCCATTTAGCTGAACATAGTGGTAAAACCAAAACATGTGTTCGGGCTGGCAGCGGGGTGTCTCTGGGGGATTATGGGTAAATCCTTCTCGAAACAGGTTTTTTTAACCCCTTTGTGACCTAGACGCCCAGATCAGATTCAGCAGCGGCAATACACTGTACGCTGGTTAACTTGGCAATGAGGTTAAAGTTTATGTAAATCTGAACAATGATTTGCGCCCCCCTTGGTCTGTTAAAGGAATTTGTAAAGTCCCAGCACGTCCTCTCCTGTTATAACATCAGCATTGTAATAGGAATACATAGTAGAGTTGTTTCTGATAATACAAGCAAACCTTACATGAAAAAAAAATCCTTTTATGTAGTCAGCACTGCCTTCCGTCTGCCCATCACTTCCAACAACTTCCTGGATTCCCAGTGTGCTTTGCGTCTCTTTCCCTGCTGCTTGATGTGATGCAATCTCCATTTCACAAGACTACATCTCCCATAATGCATTGCTTCCAGCAAGCAGTGATAATGTTACATTGTTCCGACCTTGAGTTGTAGTTCCGAAGGCAGGCTCTGTGAGAGCGGTGACACCAAGAAGTGAGTGAAATGGTGTCACTGCATTGAGGAAGGACATCCTATGAGCATCTTCAATAAATACGTTTACAAACTTCTAGATGGATCTGGTTATTAGGAGCGGGAGAGAACTTATGGAAATTTAAAGGAGAACTATGGGGGTCAGTGTTTTTCCCCATAGTTCTCCTTAGGGTAACGGGAGGACACAAACTAGCGTCCTCCTTTTACCCTAAGCTCGGTATACCGCGAGCTACAGCTCGCGGTATACTGAGACGCCGGAGCGAATCCCGACCTCGACGTCCAGATCCGCCCAGCTGCGTGAGTGACAGCTGGCTCTGCCTATCTAGAGGCAGAGCCAGCTGTACCCGCCCCCTCCCCGTCCGTTCCGCCAGTCAGCGCTGGCGGATCGGAGCGGGGAATCCAGCCCCTCCCCCTGTCACGGCAGAGAGCCGTGACAGGATCGAGAGGTGAGCGAACGCCGGTATGTGTTCGCTCACTTCCCGATCTACTGAGCCGACCTGTGACAGTCTCATTGTCACATGTCGGCTAGAACTATGAGGTGAGTGGAAATCACTCATCTCATAGTTCTCCTTTAATACAGGTGTCATTGCATTAAAGAAATACATCCTATGGGCCGCTCCTGACAGCACATAAAATCTGTCAGTGGTTGACTAATGACGGTCAGGAAACAATGAAAATATTCTAAAAATCAAAGTCCCCTCTGGGTGGATCTGCAGCTTGATGGGAATGGAGATGGTGATAGAAACAGGATTAATCTGCATGAAAATGAGCTGGAAAGTAGAGCCGTCCTCATTGTAAAACCATCACATTTTTACAGGTCTATTCACAGAATGGTGAAGAGTTTGTAGAAGGAAGGAAAAGTGAACAATCTAGGACAGGAGTGGGCAACCTTGGCTCTCCAGCTGTGCTGAAACTACAAATCCTATCATGCTTCTGCCTCTGGGAGTCATGCCTGTGGCTTGCAATGCCTTTATTTGTAGTTTCAGCACAGCTGGAGAGCCAAGGCTGCCTACCCCTGATCTAGGACAACGTAGATGAGTTAGAAACATTCTCCAATTCAGCTCACTTTCCTGTTCAGCGATGTTGGCCTAGATTGTTCACTTCTCCTCCCTCCTCCAAACTCTTCACCCTTCTGTGAATTGTTAATTAAAAAAACAAAACAAAAACAAACTCTTTTCGCCCTTCATTACACCTCAGTGCTGCTAATCTCCTGGAGGGTGGTGGCATAGCAGCATGGGAGTTTGGGTGTAAAATTGTTATGGGACTATGTTCTACCTTGTCATGTAAGCCTTAGGAACAAATTAACCCTAGCAGGACCCCTTTTTGTTTTCCCAAACCCCTGTCATGTAGGCCTTCCACAGACGCCTCCGTCTGCTGTTCCATGCCTGTCTTTATAGACACTGCTTGTCTGCATGCATTCCTGGAGGTGACAGCGGCGGGCCATGCCTGCGCAAGGAGTGTTGAATTGGACACTTGAAGTCTCCATGTGACAGGGTGACAACAGAGGAACACAAATGGGAGAAAAGGACAAGTTTATATTACCCTTTAACAGGAAGGGTCATAAGAAGGACTTTCCAGGCAAGATCACCGGGTCTTATTTTAATGAAAGTTGCAGATTCAAACATATTATAAACATGATATTTCGGTGATTGGGGTTTTTATCTATTTTAAGGGAAAGATGTAAAGATCATTGCTCTGCACCCACAATACAGACTAAAGGTGGCCATACACTCTACAACCATCGCAAGACTTTAGTCTTGCGATGGTTGTACAGGGATTAAAAAAACGCACGATCTGCCTATCTTGGACAGGCAGATCGCACTCTCGATCATCGCAAGCCCGCCCCCCTGAGGGGCGGGCTTCCGATGACCGCAATGCTGAACGGGCAGTGTGCGCGTGCGCACACCGGCCCGTTCGGCATTTGTCTTCCGAGCACCGTTCTAACCAGCCGAGAATCGTACGATTCCCGGCTGGTTTTCGAACATGCTGGTTCGACGGAAGACGTGCGACCGTACAGTAGAAACGGTTGCACGTCTCCGTTCACACTGCTCGATTATCGTACGAAAAACCGATCGCATACGATTATCGTACGATAATCGTGCAGTGTATGGGCACCTTTAAACTCTTTGTCTGTCACTTTCCAGCGCAGGCAGAAATCAGGACCAGACAACATGTGATAATCACTCTGATACAGACAGACACAGAGATAGATAGCTAGATAGATAGATAGATAGATAGATAGATAGATAGATAGATAGATACATACATACAAAGTCATAGATAGATAGATAGATAGATAGATAGATAGATAGATACAAAGTCATAGATAGATAGATAGATAGATAGATAGATAGATAGATAGATATAATAGATAGATAGATAGATAGATAGATAGATAGATCGTTTTTACATTGCTAGGCTCCTCTTTCAGCATTCAGTGTGATTATTCCAGCATGTGACACATATTATCACATTCAGGAACATGTTGCAGATAACGTTCTCTTATTCCCCTCGTGTCACCTGTTAGAGCGATCAGCGCGGTGTGCGTCGTTAGCGGAACGTTTTATGGTACAGGTATTTCCTCCTGTGGTTGTAATGGTAATCCATTCAGTCGTCACCACCGCGGCATCTGTTGTTTTACAGGTTTTGGAGTTTGCTGAAGGGGGGCGGCTGTGTTTTTCATACTCAGACACAATCAGAGCGCTCTGACCACGGTTTATGCATCATGGAAAGGTTTCATCGCCGCACCGGCAGACGTCTGGTAGGCCAGGTTCCATGGCGGCGTGCGGAATGACTTAACCCCTGAGCGGACTGGAGAACTGATCGCTAAACTGAAGGATGGGGAGAGCAAGTGGAGTTCTCAGTGATGTCCCCCTGCATATTACAAGGAGTGCTATGTGCACCTGAACATCCTCTGCAGCTAATAAGATGACTGATTGCTCCAATCTTACAGCGGCCCGAGGGGTGGACCGGCTCTGCAGGGGAGGGGAGAAAGGGGAGAAGGCAGGGCTGTGATCTCCTCTCCTCCAGCTCCTCTTTTGACCCACTTTTTTGGGTGTAGCCAGAGGGAGAATTCAGAACTGAGAAAGCTAGTTGGGTGAAGAAAAACACAGCAACTGTGATTTTTAACAGACATACCATGGCTTGGTGAATGAGAACCTTCACAGAAAGGAAAGATGTCATCATTGGAATGCTGCTTCTCCTTCATTGTCCAATCACTGGCTAGTAATGTGTTTTTTTTTTCCAAAATATTTCTTTATTTTTCGAGTTTCACATATCACAAAAATACAGATCACAAAAAACAATTCATATCCCTCCCGCTTAACGTAATGCATATATTGTAGATGTCACAGTCATTCCATTTCCTCTACATTCATACTTCCATACTTCCGTCTAACAAAAAACAATATATAACACTAACACATTAAAATGTGTTAGGGCAGAGATGCTTGATTTGAAGGTTAAGAAAAAGATCCTCTACCATTCATCCTCTGTAAATACATGTCCCAGCTCTCGTTCCCATACTTTAGTATAATAAGGAAGTTAGTAATGTTTTAGCCTTGGCCATAAGAAATAAAAAAAATATTCATTCTCTTTAATACCTGTGAAATGCTTTCCTTGGTATCATCTTATGTCTATATGACAGTGTGGTAGAAATAGTAACGTATCCTTCTGAGGTCCCTTGGTTTGGTGCCGCTGTCAGCAAGGGGCCAGATTGCTGATGGCTTCTTTCTAAGAGATGGGGAAGGAGACCCAGTAGAGGTAAGGCAACAAAAAGAACAAATAAGGGAGGTAGAGTAGATAACTTCGGGTCAAGAAAGAGCTTCACCTGCTTTTCATTATGGTATGGGCCCCATGACATTTTCATCCTGTTGCCCAGGGTTGTCCCAGGTATTATAGGAAACTAGCAATCCATGATCGCATGCTTGCACGCTCTCTCTCTCTCTCAGTGTGGTAGAATTATTGGGGTATCTTCCTGAGGTCCCTGTTCTTTTGATTTGGGGCCATGGTCAGCAAAGGGCCAGATTGCTGATGGCTCCCTTCTAAGAGATGAGAAAGGAGACCCAGTAGAGATAAGCCAATAAAAAGAAAACATAAGGGAGAGAGAAGAGATAACTTGGGGTCTAGAGAGAGAGCCTCACCTGCTTCTTGTTATGTTATGGGCCCCAAGACATTTTTATCCAGGTGCCAAGTGTTGTCTTAGGTATTATAGGAAACTAGCAATCCATAATAGCATGCTTGCAGGCTCGCTCTCTCAGTGTGGTAGAAGTAGTGGGGTATCCTCCTGCGGTCCCTGTTCTTTTGATTTGGGGCCCCTTTCAGCAAAGGGTCAGATTGCGCTCTTGGCTAACAGCGGAAGGAGACCCAGTAGAGGTAAGACAACAAAGAGAATGAAGAAGGGGAGGGAGAAGAGATAACTTGGGGTCAAGAAACAGCCTCACCTGCTTTTTGTTATGTTATGGGCACCGTGACATTTTCATCCAGGTGCTCAAGGTATTTCAATAAACTAGCAACCTATGACAGCATGCTTGCAGTCTCACTTTAGTGATTCCAACCCCTATATCTTGAATTACTACATTGTGCACGTATCCTTTTTGCATGGCCAGTGCACTGAAGATCTGTTGGTGGGATGTAGACAAACACCAGAAGCAAGGAGCACAATTACAGGGTAAGTTGGGTAAGTTCAGCATAATTAGTGGTGGACAGGATGGTGCCGGATCAAATTTTTCTTACTCTTTTTTTTACCTGGGAAATGGGAAAAATATGGTACCCAAAATTAGGTGAATAGTAGGTGAATCAGTGAATCCTTTGCATCTCATCAATTTTGACTATAAAAGATAGTCGTAGAATTTTCCTCTCATTCCGGTGTGTGTGTGGCAATAGTCAATATACTGTATATTGGGCAATTATTATTTACATATGTGACTCTTGTAAGTGGACTCTTGGGGGTGATTTACTAACCTAAACACACGCACGCACTAGGTGCGTGTGATTTTTACACAGCAAAACGTATTTATCAACCAAAAAGTCTCGAAAAGCATATTTCCACTAATGCCATATATGGAAAAATCATGCACATGATGCATATATAATGCTGCTTCACAGTTTAGACAAAAATGTTTAGCTCATGCATTTACATTCCTGCATTCATCAACGCAAGCAACACAATGTAGAGCTAATTTACACAACATCACCTTGCAATTCATGCAGGGCTTTGCACAACACACCTGCTGGGTGCGTACACACTACAAAGGTGTTTAGATTCCGCCCATAGATCATGCTGGGAGGGAACACACTACAGAGGTGTATACATGTTCGTGGTGTGTTTATAAGGTTAGTAAATCAACCCCATGATGTCTCCTGTGCACTCTCACCAAGTGGACTGAGGACACACAGTCCCTGATCTGCTCTGAACTGGCTACAGCAGCAAGGGATTACCAGCACTGAACCTGGAAGTGCTCAGAGCTGAGTGCTACCATGTTTATTCTGTGCAGAGAAGATCGAAGAATGAATGTCTTTCAATTTCCTTCTGCTCGCCATCCTGAGTCACTGCTTTGTAGTCATGGGCCCCCAGGAGGAGGAGGAGAGCCCGTGAACCATGGAGGAGAGGTCCGGCAGAGGGGTCAGCACCTTTCAAGTCCTCTGAAAGTGATTGGAGGCTTTCAGGAGGCGCGGGAGAGCCTTTGAACCATGGAGCTGGGGTCCGGCAGAGGGGTCGGTATCCTTTAATTCCCGTAAAAGTAATTGGGTGGCTCCCAGGAGGAGCTGGAGAGTCTGTGAACCATGGAGGCTAGATCTAGCAGAGGGGTCAGCACCCTTTAAGTCCTGTAAAAGTAATTGGGTGGCTCCCAGGAGGAGCTGGAGAGCCTGTGAACCATGTAGGAGGGGTCCAGCAGAGGGGTCAGCACCTTTCATGTCTTGTAAAAGTGATTGGGTGGTTCAGGAGGAGCGGGAGAGACTGTGAACCATGGAGGCTTGCTTGCTCAAAGGCCTTGTCTTGCCACTGGAAGGAAATGGGGCGGCTATACATGGGTGGAAGGGCCAGCAGGACTTTAGAAGTACCCAGAGATAGGTTTTAGCCACACCCTGTACACTACTGTGAACTTTTGAAAGTAAAAGCCCTTTAAAGGTAAAACTGAAGACTCAGAAAATGTTTAAGTTACATTCAGAGCCAAAAACACTCATGCAATGGTCGTATAAGGTGAGACTCGCAATACATCATACTAACCATTAATATATAAGCTAATAGTAAGTGTTATCAAGCTTTAATGGCGTTTTTATGTCTTTGGAAGCGCAGCCGATCCTCGGGTTTCATGTTGGACCGGAGAGGTCTCAGGATAGCGGCAAGGCAATGGCTTGATATATTGCACACGGCGTAAGCATACGCTATGGAGAATGCAGCCTACTCATTGTTTATTATGAGAACCCATCTGATAGCGGCTGTTGGGTCCTCGGAGACACGAACAAATATGTCAACACCTCTATAATTCCAGAAAACCTGTGCTGTGGAGATAAGGGTGCTTAGACCACAGCCTATTACATACTCTGCTCAAGATTGGAGACTCTTGACTTCTAAAGTGTTAGAATGTTGAATGCAACTACAGAACCACAAATAATATAGATCCAGTCTCCGAAGGATCTCAGAGACTGTGTTTAGATCATAAGCGACATCTATATCTGCTTAATATCATGTAGTAAAAAAGTCTAACCACAGACAAAGCAACCAAAACACAACATATATACATAAACTCAATATAAAATACAATGAGACTTACATCTATCTATCTATCTATCTATCTATCTATCTATCTATCTATCTATCTATCTATCTATCTATATTTTAGGTCAATACATTTTATGTGCTTTT
>NW_017306920.1:534599-537223 GCF_000935625.1 Nanorana parkeri | reverse complement strand
CATTATGACCACCCTCCTAATATTGGGTAGGTCCCACTTTTTGATGCCAAAACAGCCCTGACCCATCAAGGCATGGACTCCACTAGAGCTCTGAAGGTATGCTGTGGTATCTGGCATCAAGGAGCAGATCCTTTAAGTCCTGTAAGTTGTGAGGTGAGGCCTTCATGGATCGGACTTGTTTTTCCAGCACATCCCAGAGATGTTCAATTGGATTGAGATCTGAAGTATTTGGAGGCCAAGTCAACACCTCAAACTCGTTGTTGCGTTCCTCAAACCACTCTTGAACCATTTTCGCCATTTTGGAGTTGTTCTGAGCCAGTTCAGTTGCTCTGACCCAGTCGTCTAGTCATCATCACAATTTGGCCCCTGTCACGGGGTATCAAGACGGGAGTAGAACCCACTGGCAGGAAAAAGACCTGAATGGGATCCGTAACAATGTACAGGAAGGAGAATCCAATCCAATTGTAATTATCAAGGAGCAGCTTCCATTGTAAGTGATTTCATCAGCATTTCAAAAAGCTTAAAAACCTTTTGACTTTAATATCACATTAATGTTATTTGGATTAGGTTTATCTGAAGGTTTGGTAAAATCTTTAGATTTTTATAATAACAAAACATTCAGTTTGACACAAATGTCTAATTACAATCGTTTTGAGAAGTAGTAGGAGCAGTTAGCTATAAGTTATTTATAAGTTAGTTAAAAGTTAGCTATAAATTAGCTATAGACATGTGCACCAGCAAAAAATTTGTTTCATTTCGATTCGGATTTTGCTTTATTTCGTTTTTGGGAATTCGGGTCCGAAAGTCAATTCGTTTCGGAATTTGGATTCGGACGAAATTAGGTAGAAACCCGTTAGAACTTTCGTTTCTAATTCGTTTCATTTGTTCGTTGCAGCGAACTGGCATTTAAGAGGGAAAAAAAGTTTTTTTGTTCTCAAATGTCACTTTGCTGCAACGAAAGTTCATCCAAAAAAAACGAATCGGAAATTCAGTTTCATTTGCATTCGTTATATCTGTAATTCGGAATTCGGATACATCCGTATCTCCGAATTTCCGTACGAATTTTGATTCAGAACGAAACGAATCGCACATGTCTAATTAGCTACAAGATAGCTATAATAAGCTATAAGATACCTATCAATCGGTTATAAGTTAGTCATAAGTAAGCAAGGAGTTAGTTATATGTAAGCTCTGAGTTAGTTATATGTAAGCTCTGAGTTAGTTATATGTAAGCTATGAGTTAGTTATACGTAAGCTATGAGTTAGTTATACATAAGCTATGAGTTAGTTGTGAGTTAGCTATAAGTTAGTTATAATTTAGTAATAAGTAAGCTAAAAGTTAGGTGCTGTATACTGTAAACTACTGTATAAGTTAGCTATTAGTTATTTATAAGTCAGATATAAATCAGCTATCAGTGAGCTATAAGTTAGTTATAAGTTTGTTATAGGGTAGCCATACGTCAGCTATAAGTTTGCTTTAGGGCAGTTATAAGTTAGCTATAAATTAGCTATAAGTTAGCTATTCATTAGCTATAAATTAGTTATGTTAGTTATGAGTTAGTTATACGTAAGCTATGAGTTAGTTGTGAGTTAGCTATAAGTTAGTTATAAATTAGTAACAAGTAAGCTAAAATGTAGTTGCTGTATACGTAAACTATAAGTTAGTTATAAGTTAGCTATAAATTAGCTATAAGTCAGCTATAGATTAGCTATAAGTTAGCTATTCATTAGTTATAAGTTAGTTATAAGTTAGCTATTCATTAGTTATAAGTTAGCTAGAAGTAAGCTATACGTTAATAAAGTTAGCTATAATTTTGTATAAGTTAGATATAAGTAAGGTAGAAGTTAGTGATAGGGTATTTATAGGTTATTTATAAGTTAGTTATAAGTTATTTATAAATTAGTTATGTTAGCTATAACTTCTGCCTGTCTTTTCAGCCTCTGAGACATCTACCGGCTCCACCTAGGCCTCGTGCGGTTCCTCTCACACATTACAAATAATGGATTCTGCCATTTATAGTTCTCTTTGCTGAAAAGGTAATATTTTACATTTCTTGCATATAAGAAATATCCTGGATTGTTGACTTGGAAAGTCATATCTATGAGAAGACAGGGTGTCAGACCCTCTCTGCACATCTATTGCTCAACGTGTCTTGAAGTAAGATAAATAAATATACTATTATTCTTTCACAATCAAGATGGAGAGCTGCGTGCCTCCGCGGTGACTTCTCTGGAACAGCCAGATAAGCTCGGCCACTTCAATCTTCAGAGGAGTTCACTACAGTGAAAATTAATAGCAACCAAATGTGCTGTATTTGTTACAGGCTTATGTTGGCCTTCAGGGTTCAGACCTCACTCTATCAAGACAGATAACATTTGACAGTCGTGACTTAAATGTCACCAGTAAAGCCATGTTTTTTGATCTAGGGGGTATCATATAGACGAAATATGAGGTTCCAAGTACAGACCAACCCTGCGGCATTATAAAATTGGACCCTGGGTGGGCACCACTGAAGGATTAGGTGAAAACTTGGTGGTACACCTTGGTCAAAGTAAGTCTTGAAATACTTCTATGCTCTAAATATCCCAAATAGCCTGTGTAATGTGACCTCCTGCTGTCTGGG
>NW_017306920.1:530017-534550 GCF_000935625.1 Nanorana parkeri | reverse complement strand
TTGATACAGCTTTTTAATTGGACAAATGTAGTTAGCAAGGTAACTGGCAGTGCCTGGCTTTCCTTTTGGAAACTCCAGCATGCTTTGCATATTAAGTGTCATGAAAGTAAGAGGAAGGAAGAGGCAGAGTGTCCCTGTGTGATGTGTACAATAAGATTGTATGTAGAGGAAGAAGAGGTGTGCTGCTCTATGGTTGCAAAGTGGAGATGATGAGTCCGAGGTTTTGGTGGAGGGATGTGTGAGTAATATCTTGGAAGTGCACTATTTAAAAATGCTAGTGAGTTGCTATTGAGGTTTTCCTCTCAGAGCTATCTCTTGCAACTCTGCTCTGATATGTGTCGCAGGTGCTTCCCTTAACTCACCTAAGTCTGCTTTATGGTCCATGTGTGCAAAAAAAAAAAGGAGGTCACATGCCAATCTTTCATTATGCAATAAAACTTTATTAGTTGAGTGAACATTTTCTACCATCATGAAGGTGTAAGCAGAGCTTGGCAATGGTTGAAACTGCCTGCCAGATGCACCTGTTTCACCACTTTCACTATGTGAAAAAACTCTGAAACTGGTGATCAGTCACTTTGTTAAAATGGAACTAAGGTGATAAATGAGAAAAATTGTGAGGAGGCAACTTACCTGCCTGTTCACAATCTTCTATACAATATATAATACCGTGAATATATTAGACATTTTTATTTAAAAAACTCCTAGTGAAAATGTGGCCCTTTGGATTCTTTACTTGTATTTACCATGATCCTGGGGCCTGGTCAGGGAGAGAGGAGACAATGGGGATTCCCTATTATGGGACACGTGTTGCCAACAAGGAAAGATGTTGGCAGAGTGCCACAATACAAGGAGCATTATGTGGGACGCACAGCTTGCCTAGTGCCTGGAGTGGTGGAACTTATGTGCCCAGGCATGGGATTTGCATTATCCAACAGGCAACCTATTAGTCCAGTTAAAGGGGTGATTGGTGTAAAACAGTGGGAAGCTACAGTATGTGGGAAAAGGGGACATTGCCAAAATCAGAGGTTTATTTCCCCAAAATATAGTGTAGCGCCCTCTAAAATGTCGCTATTCAATTTAGAGATACCTGGACTGTAACCAGTCTAGATACTGATTATACAGAGCTCTGCATTCTATAGGTGTTCCTGAGTCTGCTGGTTGCATTGACTGCACTCTGCCTAAGTTAGGTGGCAGTCAAGTTCAAGTTTATCCAACACTGGAAGAAAGTTACTTCAGTTTGTGATGTGTCACTGCTGGATTGCGGAGGGGCTCCCTTGCCTTTGTTACAGCTTGCTGAACCTTTGTTATGCAGGAATACCTCAGGACAGCTTGCGACGGTTGATTTTTTTCGTAAACAAGTTTGTTTCTACCAAAAATATTTTTCAATATTCAGCGGCTCCTTCGGGGGTGAGCGCTACAATTGTGTATATGTAAGGTATCCAGGTCTATTGCGCATGTGCGTAGTCCCGTTTTTCATACCATAGGAAAACGGGCACTTACGCGCATGCGTGCGCATCGGGACGTACGCGCAAAAGTGCGATAATCCGGCACACAGACGTGCTAATCTGGCACACAGGAAGTGATGGTACCTCTGAATTAATCTCCCTATTTAAAGCAAGCACAGCCTGGACTTAGTTGCTGGATGGTCTTTCAGCTGTTCCCTGTGATCCTGTTTGCTCTGCCTGTTTTCTGCTCCTGCACATTGACCCGGATTGAACCTGATTGCTCCCGATTGCTGCCTGCCTATTGACCTTGGAATTGTTACTGGACTTTGCCTCTCCCTCATCCCTTGTACTTCGCTGCCCGACTGGTGTGACCCCTTCCTTGCCTGATCTCGATTCTGCCTTTTGCTCTGGTATCCTGCTGCCCGCCTGGTGTGACCTCGGCTCTGCTCTACCCGATCCTGATTCTGGACTTCTGCCTGGCGCGGTGTTGCCCCATTGACTGGCACCCGTGCTACTTGCTGTTTCTCAGGCTCTGTTCCCATCCACAGAGTTTGGGTGACACAAGGTGCAAGGGGAGCCTCTGCGTCCAACCAGTCTCCAGCCAGGTACGTGATAGTATACTAGCAAATTAATATTCAAAATGTTTATGTTCTGGTTCCCCTTTAATGTTAGTTTTTGTATTGGAGAGATTTTTAAGAGCCAACTTTTTTTCATTTTGTATTGTATCCAGAAAGCCCCCCCAGAAAGAGCACAACTAAAGTCTGCAGTTATATCACAACTTGGCCGTTGCATCTATCATTATTTCCCACAATCCTGGTGGAGGTCAGGAGGGAACACAGAGGAATTTAAGGGCTACAACTGCAATTGTGAAACAGGGGATGACCCTCCAGAGATAATCAGATTTCGCTAGCCCTCTGGCCATGAATTTATTACAAAAAAAAATAAAAATAAATGAAAACATAAAATCTAATATGCTGAAGCTGTTTTATGACGGACATAAATTTCTATAAAACTTTTCTCCGTGTTCCTTGCTCGGTTTTATTCCCCCCCCTAGTTCCCATCTGTTGTATTTTTATTTTGTTTTTCATAGTCGTAATATGGGAGGGGCGCACAGAACAAAAAAAAAGTGCATGCCTTTTGTTTCCAACCGATTCCGAGAGAAGTGAGATCATTCCTAACTGGCCCAGCACCCGATAAGGAATGAAAATTTAGTCATTCAATCTGTTAACTTACGAGACATTAATCTCTTAAGCATGCACCGTGTTACAGATCAGTCATAGATTTATTTTAATGGATATGTGATATAATAATTTGTCCTCCAAGATGTTAAAGGCATAGTCCAGCTTTTGCAAAGCAAAATAGCTGTCCTCAGAAGATTCCAAGGGCATCCTACAGACCCTAAACCCTCTCTCTCCTATTGATGTTGCAAATAAATACCCTAAAAAGACCCTAAGACTCGAGCCGTTCTGTCCGTGAGTGTCGGTGTGCTGTTGCTGATCAAAGGGGACCGGTAGCTGGAACCACCAGGTAGGAGAACCTATTTCAATATTCAGCGGCTCCTTCGGGGGTGAGCGCTACAATTGTGTATATGTAAGGTATCCAGGTCTATTGCGCATGTGCGTAGTCCCGTTTTTCATACCATAGGAAAACGGGCACTTACGCGCATGCGTGCGCATCGGGACGTACGCGCAAAAGTGCGATAATCCGGCACACAGACGTGCTAATCTGGCACACAGGAAGTGATGGTACCTCTGAATTAATCTCCCTATTTAAAGCAAGCACAGCCTGGACTTAGTTGCTGGATGGTCTTTCAGCTGTTCCCTGTGATCCTGTTTGCTCTGCCTGTTTTCTGCTCCTGCACATTGACCCGGATTGAACCTGATTGCTCCCGATTGCTGCCTGCCTATTGACCTTGGAATTGTTACTGGACTTTGCCTCTCCCTCATCCCTTGTACTTCGCTGCCCGACTGGTGTGACCCCTTCCTTGCCTGATCTCGATTCTGCCTTTTGCTCTGGTATCCTGCTGCCCGCCTGGTGTGACCTCGGCTCTGCTCTACCCGATCCTGATTCTGGACTTCTGCCTGGCGCGGTGTTGCCCCATTGACTGGCACCCGTGCTACTTGCTGTTTCTCAGGCTCTGTTCCCATCCACAGAGTTTGGGGGACACAAGGTGCAAGGGGAGCCTCTGCGTCCAACCAGTCTCCAGCCAGGTACGTGATAGTATACTAGCAAATTAATATTCAAAATGTTTATGTTCTGGTTCCCCTTTAATGTTAGTTTTTGTATTGGAGAGATTTTTAAGAGCCAACTTTTTTTCATTTTGTATTGTATCCAGAAAACCCCCCCAGAAAGAGCACAACTAAAGTCTGCAGTTATATCACAACTTGGCCGTTGCATCTATCATTATTTCCCACAATCCTGGTGGAGGTCAGGAGGGAACACAGAGGAATTTAAGGGCTACAACTGCAATTGTGAAACAGGGGATGACCCTCCAGAGATAATCAGATTTCGCTAGCCCTCTGGCCATGAATTTATTACAAAAAAAAATAAAAATAAATGAAAACATAAAATCTAATATGCTGAAGCTGTTTTATGACGGACATAAATTTCTATAAAACTTTTCTCCGTGTTCCTTGCTCGGTTTTATTCCCCCCCCTAGTTCCCATCTGTTGTATTTTTATTTTGTTTTTCATAGTCGTAATATGGGAGGGGCGCACAGAACAAAAAAAAAGTGCATGCCTTTTGTTTCCAACCGATTCCGAGAGAAGTGAGATCATTCCTAACTGGCCCAGCACCCGATAAGGAATGAAAATTTAGTCATTCAATCTGTTAACTTACGAGACATTAATCTCTTAAGCATGCACCGTGTTACAGATCAGTCATAGATTTATTTTAATGGATATGTGATATAATAATTTGTCCTCCAAGATGTTAAAGGCATAGTCCAGCTTTTGCAAAGCAAAAAATAATAATAAATGCAAATTAAAGGCTAACTGCACCTTACTAACCATGTTACACTCATATTCAGGGTGTAGCATGACACATGGCCAGATCGCAGCCCCCCCCCCCCCCCCCCCCGCGTCGGGTT
>NW_017306920.1:496015-528793 GCF_000935625.1 Nanorana parkeri | reverse complement strand
CTTGCCCCCCCCCCCCCCCCCCCCTCTTACTTGCAGTCTTTTGCTTTTTGACTTTTAACAGGTGCTGATGTAATATTGCTTTATGGTCACTAGATAGAGCTGAGAAGCATTGCTATGCTCCTATGCCCCTTAGCTCCATCTAGTGGCCATAATACATTATTACATCACAATACATTCCATGTCACGGTACTAGGGATGTGAGCTCACAGGTGAGCAGGTGGCATGGGATCCCCCAGGGCGTGGAATCTAAGGGCCAGCCCGTGTTCTGCCAGGGACCCCCTCACGGAAGTTTGGACTTAGCTTAGTGTGGACCCCAGGTCACGACCCCCAGGTTCACCCTGCTCGCAAGGAAAGTACCTGAGGACACGGTGCAGGCAGGGATGGATGGATTGAGCGAAAGGATATCCAGATAACGAGCCAAAGGTCAGGGCAGGCAGCAGACAATCTTAAACAGGAGAACAAGCCAAGTGCACAGAAGGGGCTCAGGAACAAGTGTTGCTCAAGCAACCAGAAGCTGGTCTGAGAGGAATTTAAATAGGGAGACAGATAGGCGGGACAGGAAATAGCAGGGAGGAAGGGTATATTAACCCTCAGGTGAAGTGGGTGACACCCATAGTTGCTAACACAGTGCAGCCAGAGGAGAGCACATGCTAGTGGAACCACAGGTGGCAGCAGATCCACAACAGCAAACAGGTAAAACTAATGCAAAGCAGAGAAGCACAGATCAGCTCTGCAGCTGATCTTTGACATTCCACCTGAAAATAAAATATATTGGGAACCTTCATTTTTTCATTATTGCCACAAAACAAATGTTCACAGATATTTTCAGGGCAGAAGGCTCTGCTACTTGTTTTAAAAGGGCTGCTGTGGCCGTTAAAATCCATGTCGAGCAGTCCGTGTGTTTATTGGGGTTTTAACGGAGGGACGGAAAATTGACGAATCCATCAGTCAAGACTCCCATAGCACTGTGTGTCATAACATGCTTTTTTCCATGTTTGCATCTCTGATGATCTCTTCCAGCCTTTTCAGCCACTTCCTGTCTAAACATATTCTCTAAAGTGTCGATTGCACATCATTGCACTGGACTGGCTTCTTAATGGTGGACCATGTATGCAAAATGTGTGTTGGCATAGATGCTTGTAGTATCCACCAGGGTGGATTTATTACAGGTGTTTTATATCGCGCCGACAATTTACGCAGTGTTTGCATAGTTGCGCATTCACATCAGTCCCTGCTCTCAAGGAACTTACAATCTAAGGTCTCTATTTCACATGCAAGGGCCAATTTAGACAGGAGCCAATTCCAATTAGCTTTTCAGCATGTCTTTGGAGTACCCGGAGGAAACCCACACAAGCACATGTCAGTGCATCTGACATGGTGATGACACAGGTGCACAATGGGACAGGTTTTACTTCGTCACAGGAAGTGCCTGAACAAAGGCCTTCTTGGCAGGATCTCCGGAACTACTATAAAAAAAGCTGCAAATGTAAAACAAATTAAAATTACTTTTGACATTACAATAACATGCTAAAGCTCATTAGAAACTTTAACAAATGGGTTTGGATCTACTTTCATTTCTGCATTGCAAAAATTTGAGTGACTGTGCCAGCAGAAAAAGGAGTTTTTATACTGCATCTGGAGGGACCTGAAGTTTCAGACAGTTTTGAAATTGTGGGAGGAACTGGGAAAGGTTCAGATTATGATACAGCTTTAAACAGGCTAAATGATCAATTTTATTTTTAGCAATACTAATAAACTGTGAGCAACACAAGTAACATTTCATTGATGAGTTTGTGCCACTTGCATATCAGTCAGAGTCTGATGCCCAGCCTGTGGCCCAAGGCCTGTGTGCTGCCCTTGAGTACCTACCTGTGGAACCCGTGCCCACTGCATGCTTACTAAGTGAAGGAAACGTATTAATTAGACTAGGTGCTGCTAGTTAAAGAGACCCTATCAAGTCTCTAACCAACTGAAAAGAAGTTGTGCACTCACCTCTCCGGCTGCCCATGTCTACTAACTGTCTTAACTGTCCAGCCTTGCAGCATCCATAAATACACCGGTAGCGTGCCCGCATTCTCCACCCATCTCATATCACTCAACCGTTTGAGAGGAGAATGAGGGACATCTTTTAGCACACGCATGTAGGAAAAAGACACACCCCTAGTTATATGACCCTGAAGAATTGAAAGCAAATATTATTAAATGAAAGGCAAAATTATTGATTCCACCCAGCCAAAGTGTTTTTTTTCTTACACCGCTACTTTACTTTTTTATTGGCATTACAATGCAATAATTTAGAGGAATGGATGAAAGGTTTAGTTCAAAATAAAATTTATTTTAATATAATTTTAATTTTTTTAAGAGATCTATTTCTTTAGACCAAAAGAGGGACAAGTGAGGAAGAAAGAGGGATGGGGGGATTTGGTTGCAAAAGAGGGGCAGACCTTCTAAATGAAGGACAAGTGTGCATCTCTTCTATAGTCGCTGACAGTTCCCTGTAGTGTTCCTGTAGTATCTATATAGTGAGAATTATATGTGGTCCTTTGGTAATGTCAGGAACTTCACTTAAGCCCCCTATTTCATGTAAGTGGACTTCCACTGGTTCAGAATTTTGCGTGGCTGTAGACTAAAGCAAGTCCCTGAAGTCTACGGCTGAGCTACGTGTGACGTATGCTATACCTTGGTGGGTACCAACCTCAGGAACCCAAGGCTGTTAAAAACAGAGCCACCATGCCAAACTTGATCGGGTTTTTCTAGTCTTTACTCACTATGTTACTGCATGTCTTCTCAAACAACATGCTTCACACTGCAGTTGGGATTTAGACACCAACATGCCCTTCCTTAATCAGAAAACCCAAGTGTGCAGGGTGAATTATGTTGGTGATGAACTGTGATTTGTGAGATGCTCTTTTGTTGAAAGAAAATCTTATCTCACTTCCTAGACCGACAAGAGAACATCTTTAAATAATTATGTTTTTCCGTTTCATACCCTTGTTTCATGTTTATCGGTAATCTGGGATTTTCCTATAGAACAGCACATCAAAGACTGTCAGACCTTTGCTTTATGTGAGGTGCTTAAAAGGGGGGGTGTTATCAGCTGCAGCCAGGAGACCTCAGGATGTAATGGGGGCCGCTACAAGGGAGGGATTTTTCTTAACTTTAGAACATACGTGCACTACGAAACCATCATTTAAAGAGGCCTTGCTCAAATGATATCACAGTTTTTGTATATCAGTTTGATAGAAGAGATAAAGTTGCTACAGAAGCCATTTTGCTACTTTTATTGTAAAAAAAAAAAAAGAAGAGCTTTCTGTTTTAATCTACTGCAGGTTATGATTTTCTAAAATCGGAACAGGTGAGCTACATACTTCAATCATATAGAATGCCTTCAGAGAAGTCATCTCCTGGTCATGTGATTGCTTCTCTTGCTATTACCAGCATACTATGTTGAGATAAGAGGTCAGGACACTTCATTGTCACCAACTGGAAACAATGTTTCAAGGCCACTAAAGACCTCTTCCGTAGGCAGCAGTCACATAATAAGCACAAAAGGGGCGCCTTTCCTGGTGCAGGTCAATTTTATTTCAGTGAACATAGAGTAAAAAAACGAATAATACTCACAAACATGAGTGTCACACAGCCATGGACTAAGAGCTGACAAGCAGTAAGATGCCCACTAGGCGATTCCTGTGTGTAGTGACGTTAACGCGTTTCCGAGGCACGCCCCCTTCATCAAAACAGATATTTTGATGTTCTGATGAAGGGGGCGTGCCCCGGAAACGCGTTAATATGAGGTTGGGTCAGAATTCAGACCCAACCTCATATGGTTGGGTCTGAATAATGTATGGAGTGCATTGGACTTCTTGTATTTATGGTTCTCTGACTATCCCAGCTCTTTTTCTCTCTTTACATACTGATCATATGACTGCAGCATGCACAAAGGCAGGTGTGTGTTCCTACCTAAGAAGTAAGAGTCTGCAATGAGAGAGACACAGTGACAGCTGAAGTCAGGAGGTTGCAGCTGTCACTGGACAATAGGGTGTTTAAAAATAAGTTGCTGGTCTTCTGTAGAGTGTGATATTAAGTCCCATTTATTGTTAAATAAATCAAACCAATGTACACTAAAAACAAATATAAAAGGGCTTCTCTTCTGGAAATTGTATGTTGTCACAGTGCAAATAAAAGGCCAACATGTTGGAACGTCTTGCACAGCCTCACAAAGAAACACAAGCACACAGTCAGATATGCATGGTGCACATGACTTGAAAACAGGAAGGGAGCCACAGCTTTATTCTCTACATAATTAAATACAACAGAATATCTACCATAGATATGTAACAGAACTTATAAATGCTGCCATCTAGTGACCAAAATTGTATACTGCAGAAGTTGTTGCTATAAACACAGTAATGTGTATTCTAACACAACAGGTACAGGGGCTCACCAGCCAGGAAAGTGGGAGTCCAGGAACAGCAATGTCTCCAAGACAGCATAGCTTCAAGGGTTTCCAGGACACTGAACATATAGCTAGTTCTCACCTATTCACTAATACACACTAACGCCATTCTCTCACTGCCGCTCAGGTTGGATGTCGGTTTGATTTGGCTCCCTGTCTGCTTAGGTACTGACAGACCTGTATACGCACTCTTAGCATGTCCCCCTCAAATGCTGTCTTAGAAGTTAAACTTTTTCATTTGTGAACCAAACTCACTTGTCCTAATTAGATTCTTCAATTGAGCTACCCATTCTAAGCCATTAAGTGTAATTTCTTTGCCAAACTTTGCTCTCCCAGTGTTACTTACCACCTCTGCACTGTGACATTTAGTGCTCCAATCATAAGTGAAAGCAAGAAGATGATGAATGATACATGCAAGTGTAAAATTTACGCATAATTTTTGCATGAAAACATATATCTGATGCGAAGGTCGCTTTAAAGCAAAACTGCCAGAAATACCATAAAAGCAGCTTTTATACTGGCCACGTGTTCTTGTTAGAATACACATTACTGTGTTTATAGCAACAACTTCTGCAGTATACAATTTCAGTCACTAGATGGCAGTGTTTATAAGTTCCGTTATATATCTATGGTATATACTCTGTTGTATTAAATAAGGTAGAGAATAAACCTGTGGTTTCCTTCCTGTTTTAGCCAAGCCATGTGCAGCATGCATATCAGACTGTGTGCTTGTGTTTCTCTGTGAGGCTGTGCAAGAAGTTCCAACAGTTCTACCTTCTCTCTGTTCAAGCACTGCAGCCTCCATCAGAATATTCCTTGAGTGAGAATCCTTATCCTCCACTGCACTGTCTTTCAGTTTCAGTCCTCCAACCCCTATGTCACTGCAGTGTCCTATAGTGTTGTACAAGTCAGCAAATGGAACCACAGCACACAGTAGTGGACACAGGCACCCAACAGTCAGGGAAGTGTTAAATGCTGAAGATTCTAACAGAAGCTGCAGCACTTCTGTGGTGAGAAGGTGGAAGACACGGGCCACTGGAGAAGTGAATATAAAAGCTCTCCTCCTGCAGGGACCTGCTGTTATGCAGCTCACTTTAACCAGCTCATTGGTTAATTGGAATGTTTTACTTTTGGCTTTTGGCTTACCTACACCTGTGATATAGTATAATCGATGGAAGAGGGATGCTCTACCAACAGGTAACTGCATCCACAGGCAAGAATAAATCTCCTGCCCAGTATACTGTATATCTGGGCTTCTGCAATTAGATGGCACTGAGGAGCATAGGCATTTCCCATAAATCCCACTTGTGGGCATTTTGTTCCAGTATCTCTCATTTTACAACATGGTGTGCAAGTTACCCTCTTTACCTACATGCAGCCCCACAATTATAAGATACAGTATATCTAGGTCAGCTATGGTGCTATGGCCAGCAAGAACATTTCCTACTAATGGTTTAGGATCACCCAGGCCTCTCAAACTGTTGTCCTACGCAATATGGATACCATAGGTACGTTTGGGGTCACCGGTCGGGCAACGCGTGGGATGTTGGCGTGCAATGTGTTGACTAGGGCTGCAGAGTATATAAGAAGGGACTTCTGTTTGCTTTGCTGACAGCCTCTTAAGGATTATCCCTCATTGTGACATATATTCTGTTAAAAGCCCGGCTCTCCACTTGGGTTGCAGAGAAAATATTTTTTTTACACTGCTAAGTTTGTCTTTATCAAACCTATCGCATAGCTAGCTGTCAGAGTCTGCAAGGCAGTTCAGAGTCCTGGAAAAAGTGATGTCAAATCACGCCGTGCGCGGTCTGTAGAGCGGCACCTGAACCCGGCAACATGTGCTTCAGCTCAGCTTAGAGAGGACCGTGTAATTGCCTTCACTTTCACAACCGTACCTTGTAAAATAAAACGGCACTTAACATCTGTAGACCAGTAGCTTGTACTTGGAAGCAATCTATTATTCTTAGGGAACTAAAAGTTCCAACAGGTCTTGCGTGGGTTTCACCATACAGAAAAATGTTGTTGAAAACCCCAAACCAAAATGTAATAAGTTCTTCAGTCTTTAAATATGGTGGCTGCATTAGTTTTCTTTTTTTCTGGCTTTTTCCAGGTGTTGAACCTGCCAATAACACTCTTCCTAACTAGACTAGAAGTCTGTTCCATGCATCAACTACTTTTTCAGTAAAATAATACTTTCTAAGGTTAGCCTTGAAAATACTGCCCTCCTGAACCTTATTCACACCCTTCATGAATTTAACCCATTTAGATGCCAAGGCCCTTTTTAAATTTTTTGCACACATGTTATAATCCGCATTTTAGGCCTGAAAATTAGGGATGCACCTATATATCGGG
Organism: Nanorana parkeri; assembly: GCF_000935625.1. NCBI lineage: Eukaryota > Metazoa > Chordata > Amphibia > Anura > Dicroglossidae > Nanorana > Nanorana parkeri. Next base: position 521,985 of record NW_017306920.1, on the reverse strand, counting down.
CGCCAAAACATATCGGCCAAAAATGGCACTTTTGGCAAAATTCCTAAAGTGCCATTTTCTGTCCGAAATCGCGGTGCATCCGTGCTTTCTTTCCTCCCCGCTGGGCGCTGCTCTGTGTCCCAGCGGGGAGGAGAGAAACTGTGACAGGCGGCCGAGCGCTGCGGGAGGAGAGCGCTGTGAGCAGCCAGCATCTCTCCTCCCCCCCGCACCGCTCAGCCTCCTGTCACAGATCGGGAGATCGGTGTGGGGGCGGAGACAGCTTGCAGTGCTGTCACAGGAGGCTTCATATCCTCTATTATGAATGAATGGGAAGTGATCTACATTACCTCCTACATCACTTCCTGTTCATTCATAGTTGTAGTTATAGTAAACATACTCTGTCCTCAAGTTATGGATGAACACTCACTAGTGCAGTAGGAGTGCAAAAAATTATGAATGCAGTTTTATTCTGAAGTAAACTTTATGTTTGTAACACTGCATTTGTGTATTTCATTTTAAATGAAGGATTGTATTTATTAAATTTTTTTTATCCGATTAATCGATTAATCAAAAAAACTATCGGCCAACTAATTATGAAAACAATCATTAGATGCAGCCCTAATGTCAACGCAATGCAACACACATCAACGCAAGGCAGAACCAACACCTTACACAGCTTTATATAAAAAAACAGAACATTTTGATTCTATATGTATTTTTAGCATCATTTGTAATAAATAAATCATTGTTATAAAATGTATTTGTGGAATTTATCATTGTAGCACCTGCAATGTCCCAGTCGTCATTTTTAGTTAAAGTCTCACACACAAAGAACAATGAAATCCAGTAGGTCTAGATAAAAAGGAACCTTGACATCCACTGAATTCAGCAGAGATGAACTTCTGGAAGAATCAAGATGGAAATTTTTGAACAGGCTTTTGACATAGACCATTAAGGCACAGAAGAGTGCCGCTTGCAACGCCAAATGTCTGCATGCGGTACTCAGGAGGTATGCAGCTTCAGTGCCAAAAAGCATCTCATCACCATTTTTAATAACATGACTGTTGCAGCAATTTAAAAAGCAACATCTCCTACCTTCTAGCTGTACGCCTTGCTATTGTCATGTTAGTGAAAATATATAGCCTGTCTCTTTGGAGGCAGCCAAAACCTTTTAACATTCTTTCATGCCCGATAATATTCGTAGAATTCAGACACCTGAACCATACCGTAATTGTAATTTCTGCATTTAGATTTTCACTTTTAGGTTCTCCAAATAAAATTAAAATGTAATTATGTATATATAGTACCGATAGTCACTGCAATCTGACTATTCCAGGGTCCTCTGCCTTTCTATGTACCTGGTTTAATCATTAAAGATGAGAAGAACCTGAAAGAATGAAGTCAATGGAGAAAGCTAAATTACGCTAATTGTTGGGGTTTTTATTGAAGGGTGCAACAAACTTTAACCGGCTTATGAGGGGTATGTGACACTAAACCTGAGTTAAATCTTAAAAATGTATTTGATTACTGTAACAAAAATGTAACTTATTTGTGTATCACTCGGCTGTAGATCCTCAAATCATCTCTGACTTGGTGCCGACACTGTCCTTCATTCTGGAGGGGGGCTACTTCTGTTCCCCATAGTCCCTGTGTGTGTGTGTTGTAAAGTAGTCACCGCCCCAAGCTCCTTATCTAGAAATAGACTATAACTTCAATACGAATGAGCTAACTAAATGTGAGATTGTAGTCCATCACAGGAGTGAGCTTGGAGCGGTGGCTACTTTACAACACACACAGGGACCATGGGGAACAAAAATAGCCACCCTCCAGAAGGAAGGACAGTGTCCGCACTAGGGATGCACCAATACCGATACTAGTATCGGTATCTGTGCCGATACCGAGAATTTAGGCAAGTACTGTGTAACGTAGTTCAGAAATATTAGCTTTGAAATATTAGATGTGTTTGTAAATTAACAACCTCTAAGAACCAATGTTCAAAAGGCCTCATGTTAATCAGTCAGCTGATCTACATAATTTACCCATGCAGTCCTTCACACAGGGGGGTCTGGAGAGCAGGCTCCTCTTAGCAGGAAGCACAGGATATGTTGTATCCTAAACCAGGACAAAGTTAGACTTTTTGTCACCGGCCATTTGGTCTCAGGTAGCAGAATGCTGGGACTCCGTGTACAATTAACAGCCTTGTGCTCAGAGTAGCCAGAGATGCTTTTTTACTTCAGTGTAATAGACATGAGATACTCATGGCTGGAGGGTCTCATGGGAAAGAGACTAGAAGAAGATGAGACTTAATCCTCCTGTCCCATCGCACTCCTGACCAGACAAAAACCCAAATCCAACTGGGTGGGTGCGGTAGTGACAACGGATGCCTCTGTAAAGTGTAGATAGATGAAAGTAGTCACTCGCACTCCATGATATTAAAGTCGATGCTGTTTATTGACTGAGATAACACACATATCCTTAGCGACGTTTCGAGACCATGCGGTCCCGTCCTCAGGCAAACAGAGGTCGGGACCGCATGGTCTCGAAACGTCGCTAAGGATATGTGTGTTATCTCAGTCAATAAACAGCATTGACTTTAATATCATGGAGTGCGAGTGACTACTTTCAACTATCTAGAAGAAGATGAGGACTGCTGATTAGGGACTACTGGGACTTGTAGTGCCTTACTAGCTGTGAACTGTTGTCCTCCTCAAACACTTAAGAGGCTCCACAGACCAGCTCTACAGACAGCCTCCTGCCTTACCATCCCATGTGGATCCCTCTTCTGTGGAGTGACCTGATGCCTTAAGGGCCTGTTGACAAGACGTCTGTTTTCTGTGCTGACCTGATCCATACGCTCCTGCACTAAAAATGCATCCCAATGTATCCCTATGTGTTTTATGGGCTACAGTTCTCACGTGCGCAGTCGGTTCAGGTTACGACAGAAAAATACTGCATTTTGTACGGTGAGGAAACGGTCCGGAAACGCAAAAGCGTAAAATGCATCAAAAACGCACTGCACTGCAGCTAACATACTGACAGCCACACTCGAGACAAAAAAATAAATTTTTTTTTTTTTTTTTTTTTACTGGAACGTATCAAAAACGCAGCAAAAACACATGGCACCGTGTCTGCAGATCCGCACCTGATCAGGACCTGAAACTCATGTGAACAGGCCCTAAGTGTCAGTCTTGACCCTCTTTTGTTGTACCTGGTTGCTGTTATCCCTTTGCTGTGCCTGGATTGCTGCCATGTGTCCTGCTGCTGTTAACCCTTTCTGTGCTGGGATTGCTGCTCAAAGACCCTGTGGACTTAACCCTTTCCGTACTGGATTGCTGCCCTGAGACCCTGTGGACTCAAGCCTTTCTGTGCTGGGATTGCTGCTCAGAGACCCTGTGGACTTAACCCTTTCCATACCGGAGTGCTGCCCTGAGACCCTGTGGACTTAAACGTAACCCTTTCTGTGCTGGGAGTGCTGCTCAGAGACGCTGTGCATTTAACCCTTTCTGGGCCAGGATTGCTGCTCTGAGACCCTGTGGACTTAACCCTTTCTGTGCCGGATTGCTGCCCTGTGACCCTGTGCATTTATTCTCGCTGTGCCGTACTAAGCCCTGTGTGTGTTAACCTCTTAATAAAGAGCCCTTCGTCAGAGGGTGCATAAAACTACTCCTGCTCTTCCTGTGTTCTGTGTCTCCCCACATCCCCCGTCACTTACTGGTACTGGCCTAAATGCTCTGATACCTTCCCCGATACCGGAACTTCTAGTCACAGTGAGATTTTCTCTGACCGGCAGTGCCATGAGGGAACATGGAGCAGGCTTCCCGGGAAGCCAGCTCCATGCTGTTTGGCCGGCATGTTAAGGTACTTGAACGTATTTTTAAGATTTAACTCCTAAATTTTGTGTTATTTTAAACTCTCCTGGACTTTTTGTCTAAAAAGGCCCCTCTTTAGTTGGAAACAGGACAGGACAGAGGAACCATAATACTAGCCTTAACACTAACCCTAATACTGACTCCATTGCTAGCCCTAACCCTTTATTTGTTCACATGGGTTTGTGGATACAAAGGGTTTGGGTTAAAACTAGGGTTAGCCTTAGGATTTGTGTTAGGGGAAAATTAGAGTTTGGGTTAGCATTAGGGTTTGCTTATCTTAATCAACAATGCCATTGAGCATTGAGAATCATAGCTGTGTGCATGCCACTTGGGTTCTTCCACACGAAACTGGTCAGCAACTAGTATTGATAGTGGTGATAATACAGATTATTTAGTTGAGTTCTCCTACTCGCCGAAATGCTCCTGATGCCTATCCCGATACCAGGACTTCCGGTATCAGGAATCCGGGCGGCAAGTCATTACACGCTTCCCGGCTTCCTGATAGGCTGGGAAGCCAGCTTCATGCTCCTTCGTCACCGGGGAGCATGGAGCTGGCTTTGCGGGCAATCAGAAAGTCAGGGGGCGGGTAATGACTCGCCCCCGGCTTCCTGATTGGCCAGAAAGACTGGCTCCATGATCCCTCGTCCCCTGGTGCTTCCTTTGTGGGACTTCCGATATCGGTATTCGGTATCGGCGAGTACCGGGGGGAAAAAATCAGTACTCGATACCGAAAAAACGGTATCGGTGCATGCCTACTTTATACATAGTGAGGGGAATTTATCGAAACTGGAGCAGACAAAATCTGGAGCAGTTGCCCGGGGCAGCCAATCAGCTTCTCTCTTCAGTTTGTTCAGTTAATATTTGAAAATGAAAGAGAGAAGCCGCTTGGTTGCCATGCACAGCTGCTCCATATTTTGCCTGCTCCAGTTTTGATAAATTCTCCTCAATGGGTTAAATTCACAAAGCTTTAACACCGGGATAAGGATCTTAATTTCAGTCACCTGACTGTCATTTTCAAATCTCATTGGGCTAAGCTGAAAATAACTCATTTAGAAAAAAAAACAAGTATCCTTATGTTACGAGTTTGTGAATTGAGCCTAAAGTGTATTTTGTGGCATGTTGTACCCATTGGCAAAGGAAAAGGGTTTATTTCAGGTTCCCTACCGTAAAGTGAACCTGTTACGTTCCCCAGTAGGAGCAAAGCACCGGTTCACTTTAAAATAAAGCAAAACATATGTAGGGTAGTCTATTGCTTTTACGATCATTTGCTGTTGTTTCTGAAACGGTGTTTTTGTTCTCATTTTTTATTTCTTTGGCACGGAAATATCGGGAAGAGGGCCTGGTATGATGATACTCCTGTGACTCACTCTTGAGTCATGCCTTGCATCGCAGTAAAACAGGGTAATAATAATACCAGCATTAGTTTCTAAATAACTCCATCCAGGACACACAGTTTTCAAAGCTTGGAACAGAAAAGCGTTTTCAGGGGGCTGAGCGAGGCATGGTTGCTACTTGTTATATTCTCAGCCAGGATATTATCTGAATCTGATCTTTATCTGCCTCGCTTGGCAGGTTACGTTTCCTTTATCTGCTACAAATCTTGTCCCAGCTTGAACGCCGCAACGGAAATCACACAAACAAATGCACGAATCACATAATTTTTCGGGCTCATGTTCTGTCAACTTTATTTGCCACAGGTATAAACAGATGTTCGTAACTGTATCATTAAAGCTCAAAGGCAAGCTGCAGTGTTTTTCCAGCCAGCGTGATAAGCCGATCATTGATAAATGCTGTTTAAAAGTTTATTGCCTTGTTGTTATGACTAATATTTGCTGGAGATGATGGATCTGGGCTTGAATGATGAACTCCAGGAAAATGGGCTACATTCAAGCTGAACTCTAGGCAAATATAAAAGACACAAATGAATGCAGCTCTGTAATCATTGATACATCATTAAATGTAGGGTAAGCAATGGTGTAAAAATAGTCATAGCAGCCCAGGGGGCTGCTATGGGACCTGGGGGGTGGAAGGGGGCCCCATTAAGGACTGCAGAAGTTGCTATTGACACTGACCCTATACCCCCTGTGACATTTCCAATTTAAGAACAGCTAACATCAGATGCACAAGTGGAGACAATGAAGATACTGTAGTTCTCCTGCTACCTGATTTATCATTGACAGTAGGGAGGTCACCGAGAGGGCCCATCAAAATTTTGCTATGGTATCCCATGATCTACAGTAGACGTGCGATTCGTTTCGTTCTGTATCAAAATTCGGACCGAATGTGTCCAAATCCGAATTTTGAATCTCGGATCCCATTCCGAATTTCGTTCAAAAACTAAACTGAATCGGACATGTGACTTTTCTGGTCAATCAGATGTGTTTTTTTTGTTTAATGCATCCAAATGGATCTGAACACAAATTTTTATGGCAACTTGGGAGCCATCTGATTGGTTAGAAAAGTCACATGCCGTAACGAAAATTCGTGTTCAGTATATACATATAATACTAAAGCTGAGGCTCCTGGACCCGAATGGCAGCCTCAGCTTTAGTACTCTATGTATATGGCTCCTAGACCTGAATGGCATTCTGGAGCTCCCGAATGCAGTTCGGAAATTCGGATCCTGAATGCCGTTCAGGTCGAGGAGATTCAGCTTTAGTACTAATATCTGTATTTGGTTTTCTGTTTTACTCGCGACGAATATTCGTAAACTTATCCGAAACGAACGGAATTCGGATTTTGTCCGAATCCGAAACCCGAGCTGAATTGAATTTCGGATCCGAATCCCAAATTCCGAAAATAACGAGTATAACGAATGTCTAATCTACAGTTACACCCCTGAGTATATGTACCTGAATTTGACCCATCTTAGCCTCTTGCAGTCCCTATACAGAAGGGTTGGATGGTGAATGGATAGAGTAGCACAAGTAGACAATCATGTTATGTGCTGTGATGTGCTGTGAGATGAGCTCATTACTGTGCTGCTTCTCCTTTCAGTGTCCAGTTACAGACCGAAAGTGGATCCAGGATGACCTGGACTCAGAGGAAGTGAGTTGAAGGATGCTAATAATCAGACTGAGGACACTAAGCAGCAAAAAAAAGGGGGGGGGATCTCTAGCATGAAGCTTATATTGCAGCAAACACAAGATTTGTTATTTTATCTTTTAACAGGTGTGGGGAACCCCAGGGGTACACATGCGGCTTCAACACAGTCCGATATAAATAAGCAGCTTTTATTTCATCCAGCGGTAACAGAACAAACAGCTTTCTTCAGCAAAACGGTAAAGTAAAAGGCTTTCCTCAGCAAACATCAAACATAATGAAAATGTATTTCACTAAGATTGCACTGCGTAGTGCGTTTAGGTGATCTCACCAAGATAGAGTCCACTTGCTTCTGAGCAGCCACACACACAGAGCTTTCTTTCTGTCTCTCAGCTCCCCCACTCCTCTCTCACCTGTGTTACCTTTTTAACAGGAAGGGCTGTAGGGGAAGTACCTGCAGGGAAAGACAACAGGATGTAGCAGATGAATGAATAGACGGTATTTGAAGGTCAGAGATGGTAATGTTTCCAAGTAAGCAAGCAGATTAATATGTGGCCATGTTATAGTCAACGATTTTGATGCCAGGCGATTGCCTCATGAAGAAAGGGAAATACATCATAAATGGGAAGGAACAGAGAAAAACATGGTGCAATGACCAGAACGACCACAAGATGTCAGTATAATAATCAGCTATACTAATACCAAAGATACTGGCTTAAGGAAAATAACTATATAAATTCTCACTTTACATGAATATTAACTAAGACTATGCCATGTCTCATATTTTTATAACTGTGTAACAGCACAAGGAGTCTTAATACCTTTTCATCCACAAATTGCTTGCAGTAGGTTACAGCAGACAAAAGGATACAGCAGATGAATGAACAGACGGGCGGAGATAGTCATTTTTCCAAGTATGCAATGCAGATTAACATGTGGTCATGTTACTGTCAGACATTTTTATGCCAGAAGATTACTTGAAGAAGAAGGGGGAAATACATCATAGATGGGAGGGAACCTAAAAAAAACATGGTGCAATAACCCAAAATGACCACAAGATGTCAGTATAATACCCATCTATTAATGGCACTGAATAAATGGCTTAAAAGAGAACTATGGGGTAAGTGTTTTCCCCCATAGTTCTCTTTAGGGTCACGGGAGGACATAAACTAACTTCCTCCTGTGACCCAAAGTTCAGCATATTGCGGGCTATTGCCCGCGGTATATTGTGAGTGCTGCAGCCGGGACGGATCCCGACATTACTGTCGAGATCCACCCAGCTGCGTGAGTGACAGCTGACTCTGCCTATCTAGAGGCAGAGCCAGCTGTGCCCGCCCCCTCCCCGTCCCTTCCTCCAGTCAGCGCTGGAGGATCGGGGAGGGGGGAATCCCTGAAGGGTCACTGCAGGGAGATGATCGAGAAGTGAGCAGATCGTGCATGTTTCTGCTCACCTCCCGATCGATAGTTTTACCACCAAAAGAAAGCTCTATCTGTCCCCAAAAAAGGGTATAAAATTCATTTCAGTACAGCGCTGCCATTACCGAGTGAACATACATCTTCATTACATGGTGGAGGTACGGTTGAGGATGAGGACAGCCAAGTCCAATTTCCAAAAACATTTAGGCTGATTCACCAGAATGTTGCCAGAACCCAACAAGGGAGGGATTTCTAGAGATGTAACCTTTGTTAATGATATCTTAAATAAGTGGTGGAGGGGGTGTAGATCACAAAAATGTATCAAGTTCCATCTTGCTTACATTGTTGGCACTAAGCTTGTATGAGGGAATTCCTCCACATCCTAAATGCCTTTGCTTTTCTGATCCTTGATCTTTACGTTAATAATTCACTTATACATTTACTACATAAATATGGGATTCCTGGTAGCAAAGCATTAAAGAAAAAAAATACTTGCATCCTGAACAGACTCCAATCCATTTTCCTTGTAGAACCCAAGCTGTTTTTGGAGGTGTTCCAGCCCCTTCATAATGAGTCAGATACAGACAGCACATATATTTATTTTTATTGTTCCGTTACAAGATATATGTTGTTTCGTCTCAGAGATTTATGACGATTCCTTATGAATTTTTATGTTGATTAGCTGATGCAACATTTTATTATGCCTCGGGTCTCTTCAAATCCAAGATGAATGACTTCATATAAGGTCTGCAATTGCCACACAATTGAAATGTCCTCATGCATTCATGTTCGTCATTGACTCTTTCTTTAAGAATAATTGTTATTTCATCATAGACAGGGCTGGGATTTAAATATTTAATGTTTACTTGCTTGGCTAAATTCACATTCTAACTTCATAGTTCCAAGTATTATATATACTCACTTCATTATTGTTCTAGAACGGCAGACAGTGTCCAGGTTGGTTAATTGGCTTGACGTGATGGGACATGATAGAAGTGGAGTGGTGGGGAAAGTCGTTGACTTAACTTGCTCATCTGATATTAAAGCAGTGATGAGTCAACCAGTGGGCTTTGCAGCAGGTCCTGAAGGCTGAAATAGTGTCTCCTGCAGCTTCAGATCAACTAGCGTACGGTGCTCTGGAAACATAACATTGAGCCACCTAGGACCTTCTAGACAGAATGACTCTTCCACTGAGGCAAGTAAATTTGTTGTGCTAGTGCAGGCAGTCTGAATGACTACTGCAATGCTCACCTCTCACACTTGCTAGTGTTAGTGTCATGGATGCCTATTGTAGGATTACATGTACATGCTAGCTTGGAAACATTATCATCCTTGACCTTCAAATACCATCTGCCCATTCATCTGCTGTATCCTGTTGGTCTGCTATAACCTGCTTGAAGCAATAAAGCAATTTGTGGATGAAATTTTGGTGAGTTCAGCTATATGATAAGGATTGTGCGCAGTGATTATATCTGGTTATACAGTACAGGCATAGAGGTCTCAGCAAGGGATAAATCGCTAATACAACAATCGGAGTCAGAATACACAGGACATTGACACTCTATTTCAATTTCTTTGGATTTTAGATGGGGATTTCTAGTGAACACTGTGAATAACTTATGAAAGTAAATACCTACCCAATTAACACGTGTGGGCTGATTTATTAAAGGAGTCGAGAATATTCACTGTCTGGTTATTTTCACTTCAATTATCTAATCATATAAACAGCATCTGCACATTATTGAGTACTCAAACTGAACAAAAATTTGCTTTTCACTTCACTATATAACTGACGTGAATATTCACACAATTTCTGAGTGAAGATTCTCACCTCCTTTAGTGAATTGGCCTCGTGGTCTCACATTTTTAAGACCCAACTCAAGCTCTCCCAACCCTCCACCTCCCTTTGAACAACCCACACCATTAATTTAAATACATTAACACGCCTTTTAATGGCCAATTCAAGTGCCCCCTGACCGCCTTTCCAACCCCCACCCTCTTTGTAGCACCCCTACACTTTTTTAATCTATTACCATACCTTTATTCCAAATGACATTGGTCTGGTCATGTGATATCACGGGTCTACTTCACCCTCTTGTTGGGTCCTTGGTGCCCTGGGGTCACAGTGGGTGTCACTCAAACCAGAAAGATCCAGCACTGGATTACTGGACAGCGTCAGAGTGAGGGTGAAAATTGCAGAAAAAGCTATTTTTGTAAGCATTCATTGTTTTATTTTTTTTAATATTACTTAAAGTGACATGAAACCCTCAGATTGTTTAACATAAACCAATACTGTAATGTGCGCCTTACTGTAATCCATGGTTGTTTCCCTTCTCTTTGCTGCTCTTCCTTTTAAATCCTCATGTCTTCTCATGCTGGGGGATAACTTCCCTTTGCCGCTGAGTGCCTCTTCCTGTAGTGTTGGCTCAGGTTGCAAACCAACACACAGACACCATGTATCCCTTTCAGAGACAAGGCAGTCTGCTGCAAAACAGAAGTCCTGCCCAGCATGAGAACAGATACAGATTTAAAAGGAAGAGCAGCAAAGAGAAGGGAAACAACCATGGATTACAGTAAGGCACACATTACAGTATTGGTTTATGTTAAAAAATCTGAGGGTTTAATGTCACTTTAAGTTGGGCTGAACTCCAAGCAAACAATTAAAGTACGGTGAGGGAGCTGCTTTACATGCCAGAGGATTTCTAATTTTGTCCAGGCAGTTCTGAAAGTTACAAAGTCCTGCCAGAGAGTACGGTCAAGTTGAATTTTTCTCTACCGCAGTTGAGCAATACGAACTGCCCACTCACGGCCTTTATTTGGACAATGAAGGACCAACATCATCCCTCTCATTTTTACTCCTTGTCAGCACTTGTGCATGCAACAGATCCTGGCGAGTTACACAGTGATTCTCATGGTTGAATTTTGTACATATATCATTGGCACAGCATTACATTTTATGGGCTACTAAATGGTAAACTTAGGCAGAGGTCAGCCATCTTGCCTTACAGTTGTGGGCTCCTGCACTGACTTAATCCTAGAGACACGACCTGCATCAAGTTTGAATGTTCTTATCATGGTGCTGTAATATTTTCCCACCATCCAAGCCACACTGGTGGAATCATTGGCTTTCCCCCAAACTGACCACCGGCTATGTATGTACTATGGCTGAGCGTGGTTGGAACAGTGAAAACTCCTCTGCGGCAAAGACTTTGGTTCTATGTCTGAAATAAAGTGCTGTGGAATATGTTTGGCATCTTACAGTATAATTGATATAAATACGTAATATGTAAATTCGATGGCTCAGGTAAAGAGGTCCTGTTTCATCAAGCTGTAATGCTGTGCATGTAAACCCACATTTTGTATTAGTTTTTGTAGTTTAAAATTTAAAAATTTTGTTTTCGATAGTGTGTGGAAGGATTAGAACCCTTGTCAAGTTTTAATCGCTGTAGGTATCCTTGCTGGGCATATTCACCATTCTGTTTGTCTTGGTGACCATTTTTTACCCGGATTGACAATTCTGAGTTGTCACCAGAACCAGAATAGAGGGCAAATGCTCTTACGGGGACATGTGTTGCAGTGACAGCTGTCTAAGAGGGGATTACCCCTCACTTTGGTGAGATTTGAGAGATTTCTTTTCACTTCCTGTTACATATATGGGACAGAATATGGAGCACAAATGGTAAAAAAAAAAATCTATTTGACCTAGCCTCTTGTAATCCCCTTCACAGCAGAGTTAAAGGGGTTCTAAACCCTCCCATTTTTTTGCCTATATCTACTGCTATCAAGCAGTAGATATAGGCAAACAGTAAAAAAAAAACTAGCGTCCTCCCGTCACCCTAGGCTCAGGTGTAGTCAAAGCTGTAGCTTGCGGTATACTGAGACGCCGCAGCTGAAGCGGATCCCGACAATTCATGAGGTAGTCTTCTGGCATTAAAACGGCTGACTGTAACATGGCCACATATTAATCTGCTTGCATGCTTGGTAGACATGTGCACTGCCAAAAAATTTGTTTCGTTTCGTTTTAAATTCGGATTTGTGTTATTTCGTTTTTCGGGATTCGGGTGTGAAAGTCAATTCGGATTCGGAATTCGGATTCGGACGAAATTCGGTAGCGTTCGCACGAACGTTCGTTTCGTTTTCTGTTCTTATTCGTTTCTTATTCGTTTCTTATTCGTTTCGTTCGTTTGCAGCAAAAGTGACATTTGAGGGGGAAAAAATATTTTTCTCCTTCTCTAATGTCACTTTGCTCCAACGAACGAAACGAATAAGAAACGAATAAGAAACGAATAAGAACAGAAAACGAAACGAACGTTCGTACGAACGCTACCGAATTTCGGAAATGGAAATTCGGATTCGTTTGCATTCGTTATGTCTGTAATTCGGAATTCGAATACACCGGAAAGTCCGAATTTACGAAAATTCGTCCGAATTTCGATTCGGAACGAAACGAATCGCACATGTCTAATGCTTGGAAACATTACCATCTCTGACCTGCAAATACCGTCTATTCATTCATCTGCTGTATCCTGTTGTCTGCTGTAACTTGCTGCATGCAATAAGGCATCAGCTGTAAAGCTGCTCTGCATGAAGCGAGCTAGTGTGTTGGTGGATGGGGATTGCATGGCACGTAGGGGACAGCCAAAGACTCTGGAGGCAACTCTTTGGAAAGGTTTGCAAGAAAGCTAAGTAGCCGGTTGATTTATTCAGCACCATGTGACTGCCCAAATTTGAGTTTTTGGTTGACTTATACTTTAAGACATTTATTGCATCGTGTTGAGTGCAGCAAGCTCTCCCACACCTCTGCATTATATTTGATCCTTCAATTAAAGAGACCGAGGTGTATAGTTCGAACCTACCACTGCCTCTCAATGCAATTTTTTTCTATAGCACATTTTCTGTTTTGCTATTTCTGGACAGGAGTTTTCCACAACTCGGTTGGAAGCCACACGACATTAAAACCACATTTTTCATCCACGGCCTCATACTGGTTTCAATTAAAAGAGGCACGGGTAGGGCTTCCTTGCTGGAATGGACAATGGTTGCCAGGTGGAGGTCTTCCAGAGTGAAGTCCTGGAGAACCACCAGCAGGATTAGGTGATGGCTCATAATTTGGTCTTAGTTTTAATAACTTAAAATGGAAGCGGCTCTGCTGAGCACATTTCCTACGTTTGGTCAATACATTAATTAGGCTTTTTTATACTCACTGCAAACCGTTTGGAGATTTACATTTGGCAGGAGACGTCACATCTGTGCCCAAACAGAGAAATAAAATAGCGTGGATTTTTTATCCATTAATGGCATTCATCATTTTTATTTGGTACTTGGTGACACTGCCAAATCCATGTTTAGCATAAATTGTGCTCCTGCTCTAACTTTTCTTCCTGAAATATTGTAATACATATTGTAATACCTTGAGGAATAGATAGAGTCATTATGCCCCAGAGTGACTTGTTGGTCCAGGGTTATGGCTGGAAAAAACTCTGCTTGTAGAGATGTGCCGTAGAGAAGGTTCCAGTGCAAGAAATAGAACCTTGGGGGCTCATGAAGGGTGTGCCTAGCAACACCTATAAAAAAAAAAAATGTTTCCTAATAATAAAGGACACAATATACCCATTATCACATCCAAGCTAAAAATAAAGAACAGCATTACCTTAAAGTGGACCTTTACCCACTTTCACTAAAAATCACATCAGCATGCAGCTGTGCACACTGATTTAAAATCATCTTATATCATTAGTTAAACATGTTTTTCATTAACTTACAAATAGAGATCATCTACTTCTTGGTCCACTTCCGGCCTAAATGATGTAATGTGCCAAAGCGTTGCATCCTGGGAAGGTTACATCAGCAGAGCATTGCTGGGACATCTGATCTCAGGGAACCTCAGGGGGTATGGTCACATGTCCTAGTCACATGTGCCATGCTGTACATGGAAGCTGTAACCACACTCTCTCTGGAAAGTCATGGAGTCTACCTGGGTGATCCTAACCCTCCTCTACCTCTTTCTCCCTGAAGTTCTTCAATAAATGTTTCAAGCATCACAACTGCAGTCTGGACCTCACTTCAATCGTTCAACAGAAGGGCGATAAGTGCTGATGGGCAGAGCGAGTAACAATATCCCTAGACAAGACTAATCAGAGCTGTTATAACCCATAGCAACTGACCCTAGTAACTCAAGGTGTGCTGTGGATCCATAGTAGAGGTTTCTTATACAGGAAAAACAGGAAGACCCGTTAGTTTAATTTATTGTAGATCGCCCCCGTCAGAGCCACCGGTAGTGTTATCCTATATTGGGATAGCGCTGACCGGGAAGGGGGAGCGCTACACTAAACATTTCTAAAGGTGTGTTTGTTGTTATTTTTAAGATATGGGTAAAGGTCCGCTCTAATGATAGTGATAGTCATCAGTGCGCGATAAAATAAAAAAAAGCCAATGTTCCTCACCAACCTCTACAACTTCCCATTAGAGCCTTGTGAACACTCTCTTGTCTTTGTCAATCTCTGCAGTTACCCAAGACATAACTAAGAATCTTAACTTTAATGCATACGACTCTCTATGATCCAAGGCCTGCTTTGAACCCACTTCCCGCGGGTTCATGTAAATGTACGCCCTCCATTGAAAGTGGTTATACCAAGAACATGATGCCGGCTGGTATCATTTTAAACAGCCGGCAATTGCTGTTTAAATACAAGCGATCCAGCGTCTATACAGGTGCGGCGCCGTGTCCCCCTCCCCCCGCCGGTGCTGCTGCCGGCTTCCCGGGCTCCACTGTCCCCCTTGTTAGCCCCCTATGCAATAGCAATAAAGCTGAGTGTAAAAAAAATATATATTTTTTAAATTAAAGTAACATAACAAAAAAAAAGCAAAAAAAGTCCTCCGTCCCCCACGTGCACGCCCACCTACCTCTAGGTAGGCAGAGCCAGCTGTCACTCACACAGCTGGGTGGATCCAGACATAATTGTCGGGATCCGTTCCGGCTATGACGTCTCAGTATAGCACGAGCAGTAGCTTGCGGTATACTGAGCCTTGGGCGATGGGAGGACGCTAGTCTGTGTCCTCCCGTTACCCTTAGGAGAACTATGGGGAAAGCCCTGACCCCATAGTTCTCCTTTAATAAATATTTTAACTTGCACCTTTCGCTTGTCTGGTTTACATTGTGCTCTGACAGGCTAGATCCTTCGGCTCCTTTGTGAATAACCCTCTAAGCCTGTAAGGGTGAAATGCGTTAGTGCTGGGAGGCTATTAGGCAGGGACTATGCCATACCGGCTGCCGTATGAAATAAACTACATGTGAGGGAAACAAGCAGTACTCAGCATTTTCTTAGATGGTGTTATTATGTGGACCGTTACCAGCCAGCACCTGTGGTGCACCCGGGTGCCGTGAGATTCCTCTATGAACTGCTCCTATTTGCTGCCTTTGGTCTATTAAACAAACCTTTAAAACTCAATGTATCGCAGCCCAGTGTTCTATTGGGGCACTGTCCTGGTGGTTGAGAAAATTGGACCATTATTGTCAAGAAAATGTCCTATTAATAAACTGACTCTTCTATTCCGTATAGAATATTATTGTATGTATTTACTTTATTAAATGTTAAATTACTCGCAACTTCCTGGAAAGTCTACGTAAGATTAGAACCTGAAAAGTTGACACTGAAATTATGTTTTCCCCATCCCCGGTCTTTTCACATTTGCAGCTCTCCGAGAAGTTTATGTTATAGGAAAATTATATGTATAAAGTATCACTTTGGCACGAGACGCAAGGAGCACAATGCCTTTTTGTGTACATGTCTCTGTCATCTCATAGGCCAGCGCCCAATTTTGGTTTTCAAGTAAGTCATAAAATCACAATACAAAAGACATATAAAAGAAGGAGGAAAAACATTCTTAAACTGTAAAGGAAAATTGGATTTGGGCTGAAGATCTGTGGCTTTTTTTTTTACCGAGGTTCAGAGAGGGATTTTAAGGGGTTTGGAAGCGGCCGTGATTGAGGGGAAACATAAGAAAACCATTGAACACATCTTAAGAGTGACATATCTGGTAAGATTTGTAGACGGTATAAAATAAAGGTTGTCTGCTTGTAGTTGGAGATGTATTTCTGTGGTTTCATTTGACAGTGGGCGTAAAATCTTGAAATCCTAATTTTGGTCTTTGCATAGAAGAAAACCGACATGACATATTGGATTTTATGATGATGATGATGATGATGTTCCTGTTCCTGTGACACCTGTAGAAAAAATTTGGGGAGCGGCTGTTACAGGAAGGCATGAACAGCAAAAATAAATTGTCCCAAGTGAAAATTGAAAAACTGAACAGTGTTTTTGTCTTCCTGTTGAAATGATTTCCAAACACTTGTCCTGTCCTGACCAGAAACTGATCTGTCAGTTATCTGTCCAGTTGCTTATGTCATAAAAGCATTTATGCCTCTATTACATAAGCAATACAGTTTTGGTCACTGACCCATCCACGGCCGTCTCTATACCATTGCCTCAGATGGCATCTCTTCACATTGGGGCCCCTTTTTCCGGCCAGTGTGTCCTAGGTTGCTAAGAACCTGGGCAGGGAGACGTGTAAGCAGGTGGCGTCCCGAGGCCGGGTGTCACCTGGAGCAGATACCGGGTGACACCCCGCCGTGACGTCATTGAGCCTGCGTGTGATGTCATCACATACGTGCACGATGTCGTCACACGTGTATGTGATGACAACACGTGCATGCACGGCCATCTTGGTGATACCTGCCGGCGGCCATCTTGGTGATGGACGCTGGCAGAGAGAAGAGGGAACGTTCACCCAACAGGATAAGGTATGCCGCCGGGTCCCCTCCTCTCTCATGCAACTGTTGGGCTCCTTGTCTGTCAGTGATTTCGACATCACCCCTCCAATGGTGTAACCCAGGTGCGGGCCGCACCCCCTAGTGATGCCATTGTATGTAAGAACCATACATATCTCCCCTCCCAGCTCTTAGCAACCTGGAACACTCTGACCTTTCATGCCCAGCTACTGGCAACCAGTGATGAGCTGGGCGGGAAACTGGCCAGATGTCTCTGGTTGGCAACCAGTGATGCCAGTGTGCTGGGCGGGACACTGGCCAAAGTTGGGCGGTGCACCACCAGGACCCCATCAACACTCCCAACATCGCCTTCCCCCGGAACGTGACCACCAGCCCCGCCCCCTCCCCCTGGAAGGTGACCACCAGCTGCCTCTGCTGGCAGGGACACCCCTGGACCCACCCCCAGCCAATAATGGGTCCTCACTCTTCATACTCTGCTCTAAGATCCTGCCTCTCCCTATCCCAGTCCAAGTGCTGTTGCTGTGTAAAGGAATATAAGAAGCAATAACAAGGCCCAGTCAGGTACTCATACTAGCTGTAAGCAAGGAGCTAGGTTTTTAAGGATTATACAACAACTTTAAATGGTGGCCTTATACATCTGCCTGGTGCTCAGCTTCAAATCTCCTAAATGGTGGAAGAACACATGTAAGGTCACTGGGGATTTATTATCTTCTCCAGCTTCCCCATCTCTATTAGGAATCATGACGATGAACATAATCCTGACAAATTAGTTATTTTCTTCTTTGGATGACACTGTTGCGCTGTAACATTTTAATCTTGCCTTCATGAGGTTAATAGAATGAAGATGTTACAAAGCTGCAGCAAATTTCTGGGGTCAAAGTTGAACTTCTTTAAGAAAAATATGAGACAATCCATCTTGAAAAGGTTCATCTTCCATCCTCCAGAACTATGTTGGCTCTTTGCCTCACCTAACGAGACATCAGTTCCTCCAGTTCCTTGGCTACGTCGGGATGCTAAGGCGTGCTTTTAATTAAGATGCATGGAACGTCGTTATCTGCTTTGATATTATGTCTTAGGTGGTACATCCACGAACTATTTACTCGCAGCGAGATGATGGAACTTTGAGCAAAGTCTTGAACTCCTTCCAGACACATCATGGTTCAATAAAAACGCATAAATATAGAGTCAGGGACTAAACACAAAGGCATCGCTGTTTAAAAAGCTTGCTCATTTAAGCTTAGCAAATGTTAGCATGCCTCTCATTTTCCTATACCGCAGCTTGTTAATGTTTATGGTAAGTATTACCAGCTCCTTTGGTTTCAAATCGGTGCTTAAAGAGCAGAGAGCTAAGTAAAAATTTGAACACCTCTAACCAGCGAATTATTGTCTGCAATGGGGATGGGTCCTAAATATTTTAGGATTTTTTTCTAGCTATCTATATATATTTATCTCTATATATAGATATACAATGCAAAGGTTTCCCAGAGCACTAAGGGTTAGCTTAAACAAA
Organism: Nanorana parkeri; assembly: GCF_000935625.1. Lineage (NCBI taxonomy): Eukaryota > Metazoa > Chordata > Amphibia > Anura > Dicroglossidae > Nanorana > Nanorana parkeri. Next base: position 503,381 of record NW_017306920.1, on the reverse strand, counting down.
ACAGTACACCTTGCTTTGCAGCTTTCTTTGTCTAACTGGAACTTTGTACTTGGCTGTATGGAAAGGGGTAGTCACTAATCTGATGACTTTCTGAATTCTAGAAACAATGGGCTTCTTCCTGCATAGCTGAAAAGTAATCATGCTAATTATGGTAAAAGAGTAGAGCGCCACCTGCTGGCTAGATAGAAGACTGCACTATATTAAAATGCAATATTTTCAAAATGTTCACCCTTCACCCTAAGCAGAGTGGCTCTTTAAATTTAGTGTTGCTAGAACGGTAATCAGTCCGGCTGATTTGTAGTCTGTGATTATTTGGTAATTTCTAGGTGTTCTGCTATTGTCTGCACCTACCTGTAGTGGGGTGTGACCCTTCCACAGAATGGAGAAGCCAATGGGAGAACGTTGCAGGTATTTATGTCTCTTCAGCCAATCGCTAGGAGTTTCATGGCCAGTGGTGCATGCTGGGGAAGTGCATAAATGCTCAGGAATTGCCATATGCTCAGGGCAGTCCACCCCTGGGTCTAACCTGGGGGTGGGATGTACAACGTTGGAGAAGCTAATCAGGACTGAAGTCTGCAGAGGCCAGATGAGGATGCGGGTGGGATCTTGGACTGGGATGGAGAACCAGAAGAGCCTTTTATCTGCTGGAGGTGTCAGGAAGGCCAGGACGGCATGGACCTCAGGAACCAGTCTGGTGTCTCTCCCAGGGAAGATCTCAAGAATGTCATCTATCCAGTTTTGCTTCTATTACACAGTGTCATCTTCTGCCCAACTAAAGTATTCCAGCACTGTGAAAGCTGGAAGGGATTGGTGAGTCTGGAGTCTATATTTGTCCATGGATGTCTGTAACCCTTTACCCTCTCTTCCATTTTGGCTGTTCTAGAATAAAGCATTGAAAAAGGCCCTAAAGTGACTGGCACCCAATTTACTGATTGCATCCCACAACTTGGGTAAGGATCCACCCCGGAGAGTGAAATGTCAGCTCTCCCTGCCTCTGGGGCTCACCACATGCCTTTGGGGGTCAGGGGGGCGGTACAGTTGTCTTAATTTTTTTTAACCCTGGCCATAATAAACAAAGAAAGAAAACATGTCCGAAATCATGATGTAACCCCTCTAAATTGCACCTGTGCCCAGACTATGGACATTCAAATATTTACATAATCTTAACATGGTGTAAAAAGGGCTTGAAAAAAAAATGACCTCCATAGCTGCTGGTTCTGTGGAGTAATTTATCCTCAAAGATCACAACAGAGTCTGTTTTAGTGTTTGTGACAGATGACAGCGTCTGCCGTTTGTCTACATTAAAAGTCTGGCAGCATACCAAGTCCCTGCTGCAGGAGGAAGCATGGAAAGAGGAGCAGCGGTTTCATTGCCACCTTCGTGAACTTCGAAGATTAATTTCTCCACAATGTCTGTAGCTACGGAGGTCAGGGTGGGCTTGCTTTAAAGCTCTTTGCCCATTAGCATGTTCACAAGGTACTTTCACTGTAAGTCTTATTTCCGAAAAAGTATAGAAGACAAATAACAGTAGCTGAACTGAAAGATGTCATGTCTAGTTAAAGAAGAACTCCAGGTAAAACTTTTATTAACTCTTGCGGTGGGGCTACCTGGCACTACAAGGGTTAACTGCTCATTTTGGGCTCAGGAGGAAAATAACAAAGTTATACTCCCCTGATCCTCCGAGGAGGCCGGCTGTCACAGCACTGCCTCTAACCTGTCTCCTAAAGCGATGATATGTCCCTCGGCGGCGTCACATCCTATACACTGTGTATAGAATGTGATGACTCAGGGGCCTTATACCTCTGCAGCGGAGGGGGAGCGAGGCTGGAAGGACCAGTCTAAGAGCAAGCTGGCTCTGAGGATAGGGTGAGTATAACTTTTCTACCTAGACCAAAACGAGCAGTTAAGCCTTGCAGGTAGCCCCACTGCAAGGGTTAATAAAAGTTTTGCCCGGAGTTCTGCTCTAAGGCATTCATAAACCGGTCACATATTTTAGTTTGCTGTTCTTCTTTGCAGTATGAGTTCAACTTTGCAACTTGTGAAAGAAAAAACCATCATAAATATCATAACGTGAGCGGAGTTGATGGTTGTAGTGTAAATACCTGAATATGACTTTGCATCAGTGGCATCACAAGGGGGGTGCGGCCGGGTGACACCATTGGAGGGGTGACACCAAAATGACTGGCAGTCATTTTGGTGTCACCCCCCTCTGAAAAGTTGGGCACTTGGTCAAGGACCGAGAGCCTGACAGTTACTCGAGAGGAGGGGACCCGGCGGCATACCTTATCCCGACCGGGTGATGTCCCCTCCTCTTTCTGCCGGCGTCCATCACCAAGTTGGCCATCGGCAGGTAACAGCGGTACCGCGCAACGTCATCACGCACATGTGCGATGACGTCATGTGCATACGTGATGACGTCACTGCGGGGTGTCTCCCGGTACCTGCACCGGGTGTCATCCCACCTCGGGACTCCTCTGCTTCTGCAGTCCCTTAACAGCAGAGCTCAGACTTGGGGCAAGGGGGGAGCAACACAGGTAGAAGGGGGCAATCAGTGGTGCTGCAGTGTTGCTGTGCTAAGAGGTGCTGATAGGATGAGATAGCAAAGCGACACAGAGATAAACTCATCAAGAGGTTGCTTCTCCTTTATCTGTCCAGTCACAGGCTCGGGGATGGACAAGACCTGTAGGTGTTACCTTACTGCAGCAAAGAAAGATCAGGTCTCCCCTCCTGCCAGACAGGGCTGTGTTGTGTGGCAGAGCTGTGTGAATCTCATGACTTAGCTGTTCGAGTGTAGTTCAGCTTTAAGGCATAGTGAAGGGGATGTTGCTCCAAGACAATTCCCCGTTGCCCCCCCGGGAGGAAAGCGATATAGACAGATAGGACAGCATTGGCTTCTTGACATGGAAAGCAATACCTCTGGTAATGACTGCAGATCTGAGATACTTTCCCGAGTACATTTCTCAAGCCGAGAAGCAAAACAAGTTCCCCGGCCGTATCTGATCAAGTGGAATTTTTGGGATTTTTAGAACTACTGGTCTCTCTGTGTTTTTCTATTTTTTTTCCCGTTTCTTCAAAATATTCACCATTTAGGGAACAGGAAATTACTTTGGGATTAGGAGATCTTCTCAGCCGAGATGAATCAGGTCAGCGTTACATGGAAGTCCGCGGCTTAGATGATTCACAATAGATGATCGAGGTCTGAGGGACCTCACACTGCTCTCTCCTCCTCCGCATTTACTGCTGGGTCGTGTGTCACAGATATGTGTGTGTGTGTGTGTGTGTGTGTAAGCCATTAAACATGTGAGTTTCATTTAGTTCCAAATTGAAATTCGGACGATTTCTTTCATTTCGGACATTCACATCCATCCGAATTGGAAATTTCAATTCCAACATTTTTTTCCCCCAAATTCCATCCGAATTTCCATATGTACAATTCTAACGACTAATACGGACTAAGATGAGCAACATGGACTAAGAGGACCAGTATGGACTAAGAGGACCAGTATGGACTAAGAGGACCAGTATAGACTAAGAGGACCAGTATAGACTAAGAGGACCAGTATGGACAAAGATGACCAGTACAGAATAGAATGACCAGTAGGGACTGACAGGACCAGTATGGACAAAGAGGACTACTACGGACTAAGATGACCAGTATGGACTAAGATGAGCCGTAAGGACTTAAATGACCAGTACGGACTAAGATGACCAGTACAGACTATAATAACCAGTATGGACTAAGAAGACCAGTATGGACTAAGAGAACTACTACAGACTAAGATGAGCAGTACGGACCAAGATGAGCAGTATCGACTAAGATGAGCAGTACGGACTAAGATGACCAATACAGACTATAATAACCAGTATGTACTAAAAGAAAAACAGTTGGGCGGAGCTAGCAGTGACAGCTAGCTCCGCCCAACTGTTCCCTTTTGGCCGCCACCTGCCAGAGTCTTCTAGCAGGTCCCGGCCGATGAATAACAACTGGGCGGAGGCGGCCATGACGTCACGGCCGGCTCCACCTAGTTGTTATTGTTTAATGACAGAGGAGCATCCCCAGGTCATTTGGGAACGCTGATCTCTCACTACAACTGGGCAGAGCGAGCCGTGAGATCACAACTGGCTCCTCCCAACTGTCATTTGCATGGAGATCGGTCTGCTTCGGCCGACCTTTCTCCACGCTTCCGCTGTCACTTCGGCTCAGCTGAGCCAAAGCATTTGCCTTTGGCTCTGCTCGGCTGCCTTTGGCTGCTGTACGGGCTATTGTTTGACTGAACCTAACAGCAGAGGCGGCCGAAGTTTCAGCCGAAGCTACAGCTGGATCCTTCGGCTCTTTAGTGAATAACCCCCTAAAATTGAAAAAACTAATTCTAAACCCAGACACAAGCGGGCAGTATGGATGGCGGGATGGAAAAGATTAGAACAATCGCCCTCACTTTGTCAGGATGAAATGTGAGTAACATACCACACCACTGACAAGACTCTTATCCTGAGTTCTCCTGTAAGACGTCACGTGACTGTAATTGGCAATGGTGGACCCGTACAAGATCCTAATAAATAACAGCCGCACTATCAAGAAGGAAGCCCCCCCGGGAGACGGCGCAATTGGTAAAAAGCCCAGCTTGTGTACAGTATAGAGGAAAATTCCCAGGTCTGGAGGGACACGAGGAAGGTGATTATTATAATTATTGTTTGCACTGCTCTGTCTGAAAGTGAGAGCCAATAATTCTTTGCATATTGCGGAAATAAATCAAGCTGGCCTCTAGTTTTTTTTTTGTTTCCACAATGTAGCAATCTATTTTCTTCCCCTTTTCTCGTTTTCCTATCAGACGCTCTCATGCATGACATCACCAGTAATATGTTGTTGTGCTCACCGAGGAGCGTCCAGATCTTCATTAATACCACATGCTTCTGAACAGACCAGGAATCTTTCAGGTGTCTATGAAATGGAGAAGACACGCTAACGATGGCTGCCGAGACTACAGAAATTTCTTACTGAAATCTGAAGATCTTTTAATAAATCAAGAATACATTCACTAATAAATGGGGATGGGCTCAATGTTCGAGTCGAGCGTAAGTTTGACTCGAACATCGGCAGTTTGTGTGTTCGAAGAACTATCAGGGCGTTTCGGCGGGCTTTTTGCCCACCGAGCGTCCCACAAGGCGCTGTGCACCGCGAGCCCTGATTGGCTAAAACCTTGCACCTGACCACAGGTCAGTTGCAAGACTTTGCCTAATCAGGGCCCAGTACTCATGATGACTTTGTCCAGTCATGGCTCACCTGTCAGATGCCCTACAACTGTAAACAGTTGGGCGGAGCTAGCTAGCTGTCACCGCTAGCTCCGCCCAATTGTTTATGTGTTGCCGGCATCTGTCAGAATGACATTATGCAGCAGGAGTTCGTCGCGAGCGGACGGGGCGTTTTTTGTTGTTTTTTTTTTATTATCCCTTATTTAAAAAAAAAAAAAAAAAGACTTTTTTTTTCAAAGTTTGACCTCTTTATTACAATTTAATTTAACCCTTTAGTGAAGGGTTAAATTAAAAAGGGGGGGTGATTTTCAAAGTTCTAACCCCATAGACTTGCATTGAGTTTGAGTTCAAATTCCAACTTTTTCCATGTTCTAAAGTTCGAATTTGAACCGAATACGGGGGGGTGTTCAGCCCATCACACTTTAATGTACTAATTTGGTAAATGCTTCTTAATGAAAGAAAATGTGCACGTAGGTAGGACAGTATGTGGGCAAAGGTTTGCGGACACCTGGCCATCACACCTCTATGAGCTTGTTGGACATTCCATTCCAAAACCATGGCCATTAATATAGAGTTGGCCCCACTCTGTGGCCATACCAGCCTCCACACTTCTGGGGAGACTTTATACAAGATGTTGGTGCCTTTGAATTTGTGCATCTTCAGCTAAAATAGCATTTGTGAAGTCAGATACTGATGTTGATAGAGAAGACCTAACACAACCGGCATTCAAATTCATCCCAGATGTGTTCAGTAAGGTTGAGGTCAGGTACAGATCTTGGATGAGTGGACCTGGCTCACAATTGGCTTTCCAGTTCATCCCAAAGGTGTTTGGAAGGGTTGAGGTCAGATACCGATATTGGATCCGAAGATCTGGCTCACAATCGGCTTTCTAATTCATCCTACAGGTGTTTAGTAGGGTTGAGGTCAGACCTATGGTCAGACCACTTGAGTTCCTCCACACCAACCTCATCAAACCATGTATTTATGGAGCTGGCTTTCTGCACAGGGCACAGTCATTCTGGAACAGAAAAGGGTCTTCTCCAAACTTACCATGAGTCTAGAAGCCCTCAACTCTCTAAATGGTCTTTATATGCCTTCACTGGAAACACCTGAACCCAACAATTTGGATGGGTCTCCACATGTGTTTGGCCATATAAAGTAGGTAGGTGTAATGGTTAGGTCCCAACAAATGTTTGGTTATATAGTGTATCTCTTGGCTGATTGATCAGGCCAATGAGCCATGTCAGCGGTTTCACACCAGATGAGCCAACTCTCCTTCTAAGGTTGTTCCCTGGCCGATGGATTTTCCTGCAACTCCTGTATACATATGAATCATTTTTAGAACATAATAGCTGGCTCTGCCAAAGTAAACATAGCAACAGATATATTTTTACATGAGAATGCTTCCTAAATATGAATTACCTTCCAGTGCAACTTGGCCTAATATGGCCGTTTCCTTCTGCCTGCAGAATGGCATCATCTTATCCTAAGCAAAGCAACTGGCTGAAGATCAAGGATGACTTTTTTTAAGTTTCTTTTTATTATTACGCTGTTGCTTTATGTGATTCCCCACAAGGCCACCGAAGCCTGGCTTTGGGGCGGCAGGGAGCAGAGGGGCGTGCAATCTCCCGAAGCCCAGGACATGAATTTCCGGGCGCCAGGCGGTAAGTTATCCTCATGCTGGAGTGCATGGAGCAGAGCGGAGAATGTCCGTAATCCGCTCTGTTCTGTGTAAACAGTGAGATGGGAGAGCTGCGCCGGCAGCCTTTCCCTATAAGCTGTCACGGGACAGCCAGCAGAGTGCTGTGCTAGAACTCCTGTATTGGAAGTGACAGGTTCAATAAAGAGAACCTGACACCTCCAAATGCTATCACACATGGGATTGTTAGCTCCTGTGTGATAGCAATAAAGTTAAGTTAAAAAAATTGATAAAAAAAATTATAAAAATTAATAAGTAAAAAAATAAGAAATAATAATTACATTTAAAAAAATAAAAGGGTGATTAAAAAGTAAAAAATAATAACAAAAAAATTATACAAAAATAAATAAACAATGATAAGATAAAAAAATTATTAAAAAAAGTAATAGATGATAAGATAAATACAAATGTAAAAAA
>NW_017306920.1:420862-495976 GCF_000935625.1 Nanorana parkeri | reverse complement strand
GTTGGCGGGGTGGGGGGCGCATTGAAGAACCTGGCCTTGAGGCAGCAGGGGGAGTAAATCAGGCCCTGGTTGTCACATGTCAGGAATGTATTCACACAGGTGTGTAATGTTACTGAAATGTTCACTTTAAGACCTTATGAAATGGAGGTCTGTATGATTGGGTGAGTATGGATAAAATTGGTGGTAGGACACATTAAAAAGTTGACTCAAAATTTTTGGGGAAAAAGTTGTTTTCAAAGATTGAAAAACAACGGCAAAGATAATCTTCACTAACCTCCCTGCTATCGTCTGAAATCGCCTGAAAGACTTCAGAGGTTCTATATCTAAGTCTGCTAAGTGCTGCTTAATATATAAAATGTAACATTGCCGGATTGGATACACTTTTTCACATTTTTGTCTTAATTTTTTTTTCTCATGTCGGCATTGCTAGGAAAACAATACCACTTGACTTGAAGCCCTCTGGTCTTGTTATTCAGGTGATGTATTGTGTGTCTGGACGTACATAGCGGTTCCTGTTGGTGTTCATCCCAGAATGTTAGCTCATTAGTGTCCATGTCTTTAACATTCCTGTAAGCAGAGACGTACAATTATGTGTTACCTAGCGGAGCAATCATACTTACAGGCGCAGTTATCCCGGTGTTCCTATCGCTTGTTCTGTGAAGGGTGCAGATAATGTATAGAGTGACTCAGGAAACTCGGTGAAAACATTTCTATTTTATTATTAATATCATTAGTACTTAAACAAGAAAAAATAAATAAAATATTCTGTGCATTGGATTCCATGAAACCTCATAGAATGAAATGATGGTGTATTAATGTTACACTTCAATAACTTCTCACAATGTTACACTGAGCATTTATTGTTGGTGGTTACAACTAACCTAGCTGCCCTCAGGGGATTGGGGATCTATAGCCATTTGGCCCCCACCAACCAAGTACCTGCGCCATCAAACATCCTTATCAAATAGGGCCAACATAAAACAGAAAATTCAAGTGTAAGCGTATCTAAACCCAAAACCAAAAGTATATTTTACAGCTCACCAGTCCCTAGATGTGGTGGCTGCATTAGTTTTCTTTTTTTCAGTCTAAGAACATTTTCTGCAAGTACAGAAAATACCAAAAATGCCATGCCCTTGCCACTTCCTTTGAGCTTAAAGGAAACCACAGGCATTCTTATCTTTATTGTGTGTGAGTCCCATTAATCCACCAAGTAATAGTCATGAAGAACGGCAGACATGTTTGAAGTCCCACCTGGGTGATCACCATGGTTGCCCCCGTAGATACAGTGGAGGAGTAAGCGTAGCCAGCCAGGTACAGGAAGTGTGTTATTTATCGGATTTACAGATGCAGATAACAGGTAAAATAAGATAGAAATAAAGAACACTAATGAGGCCATTTAAACTTAGAGCTGGGGATGAGCTCAGCTTTGGTGCAATCTCATGTTAGTTAGGGGTCAGTGCATGGCCAACGGTCCGTGACCACGGAATTTCGTATGTAAGCAAAGGGACAGATGCTGGTGAAATGATTGACTTTATGGCCACATGGTCATTTCAGTTTCTATATCATTGACTAAATATGGCCATAGATTAATGATATAACTTCCAACTGGGATGGTGAGAACCCCTCATAACAGACACAGAGAAGGGAATTTATCAAAACTGGAGCAGACAAAATCTGGAGCAGCTGTGCATGGCAACCAATCAGCTTCTCTCTTTAGTTTGTTCAGTTAAGATTTGAAAATGAGAGAGAGAAGCTGATTGGTTGCCATGCACATCTGCTCCAGATTTTGTCTGCCCCAGTGTTGATAAATCCCTCCCTTAGTGTGTGCAGGCCCGAGAACGTAGCATAGAGTTCTCACCAAGAGAGTCTCCAAGAGATAGAAGAAACTGTCAGGGAGGTTAAAGTGTCAGTCCTTAGATGTGGTGGCTGCATTCGTTTTCTTTTTTCAAGCCTTGTTCCCTTTATTTTCACCTGGTGATCCTGCCAGTAACACACTTACTGTCCTACGTGACAACACTCACTGACATGTATCTATGAAGGAGCAGCTTAGTTGTCCTAGGACAGGAAGTATGTTAGGACTACAGAACCCTAAGCTTGTGTGACCCAGCACACTCTCTACAGCCAAAATCCATATTTTCATGGATGCTGTGGTGAAATGACAGATGGTGGTTTCAAAGTGCATATATAGTCTATATATAGAGATGTCACCGGCACACCATCAATAAAAAGCAAAGCATTTATTCCGTACCATGAGACAAAGCAAAATTTACAGGCCACTGGCAACCCTTTGCTTGAGGAGCTTGAGGAAGGGGACCCAAGCGGCCCCTTAATGCTGCTGTGTCCCTTGCTAGGGAATGAATGCTTCATGGTTAAAGGAGAACTATGGGGTTAAGTCTTTTCCCCATAGTTCTCCTTAGGGTAACGGGAGGACACAAACTAGCGTCCTCCCGTCACCCTAGGCTCAGTATACCGCGAGCTGTAGCTTGCAGTATACTGAGACGCCGCAGCTGAAGCGGATCCCGACAATTGTGCCGGGACCCGCCCAGCTGCATGACTGACAGCTGGCTCTGTCTATCTAGAGGCAGAGCCAGCTGTGCCCGCCCCCTCCCCGTTCGTTCTACCAGTCAGCGCTGGAGGATCGGAGCGGGGAGGGGGGAATCCAGCCCCTCCCCTGTCTCGGCAGAGAGCTGTGACAGGATCGAGAGGGGAGCGAACGCCGGTATGTGTTCGCTCACCTCCCGATCTACTGAGCCGACCTGTGACAGTCTCATTGTCACAGGTCGGCTAGAACTATGAGGTGAGTGGAAATCACTCGCCTCATAGTTCTCCTTTAATATAGATGGTGTGCCGGTGATTTCTCTATATAACAACTACAGTTTCCTTTTATCCATAGTAAAGGAGCAGCACATACAGAGTGTACAGGAAGTTGCATGCTCACTAGATTTCTGGCAGGATCAACAGGCATTTTTATTGAACAGATATAACAAAATGTGTTCAATTGTATATTTAATAGATCAGAAGGGAGCAAATAAGTGAAGTTCATTATTAGAGTTTCCATACACTTTAACTCTCCATTATCTACCAGATGCTGAAACATTTTTGGATAGCCTGGCCCTTAACCAGATACATTTTTATTAGCCGTGGAGCTTCAGTGTAACCTGCGCTGCAGAAAGAGACCAAGACAACTTCACAACGTAAATAAATAAAACAAAGTAATAATGATAATAATGTGTTTTGGCCCTAATTTTGGCTCTAGATCCTCTAATAATTGAAAGATTTATTAAACGGAGAAGAAGAACCAGACCCCCCTCCCCCATCCCGGATCCTTCTCAACATTCAGCTACACAATCAATATTCTGGTGTTTTTCTCTAGCAGCTTTAATGAAACAGCAAATGAGACAAACAGATGCGGAACATGGAACAGACACAAAACAAGGCTGGAGCAAAGTCGGACCCCCATCACCTGAATCCAGCCTGCTTGCTTCACCGAGTAATAATGAGAGAGCAAAAGCAGACCCCAAATCAACCCAAAATGATACATAATAACCCTAGCAGAGCACGCACTCCTCATCTATAGACCTCCACGAATCGCTGCCAGGCCAAAGGGCACCTGTCATATTGTAGCAAGCAGCACAAGGTAAATTAGGAGGCTTAAGTATATCACCCCCCATCTTTGTTTAAATGATAGAGGTCTTAGAGTATTTTGGAAGAGCTGTGTAAAAGTAAAACCTGACTGAATGGCATTTAGTTTGCTACAGCACTTTATATCCTAAACAATTGCTAAAACTTAAAGTGCAAAAACTTAAGTGCAGGTTGAAATAAAAGGAATTTATTGAGAAAAACAAAGATGGCAAAAAACAATGGAGGAAGCCCAGGATGTAGTCGATGCCAAGCCAGAGGTCAAACGCCGAAGCGGGTAGTCAGCCAAGCCAGGTCAGGGAACTCTATAAGCAGAATGAAACAACAGAAACAAAAGCAGAAGTCAGGAATCAGGATACCAGTTAGCAACCAAGGTCATCCACAGAGAATAGGAACAACAGCACAGCGCCTGGAAGATCAGAACACAGGCAAGGGCGAGGACTGAATGGACAAGCTGCTGGTTAAAAAGTGAACTGGTGTTTGCATCATCACTGTGAGACAGGAATTTGCCAGAGGTTTTTCCAGAGGTTGCAGAATGATGACGTTTACAGGTTTTGTCATAAGAGGGCAGCAAATAGGAACCACCATGCCCAACATACAGCAAAACAAGCCATGCACAGCCGACTGGGGGAGGAAGGGTAAGAATCCCTGACAGGCTGGGCATATCCTCTAGAGTTCCAATATTGTAAGACAACTTTAACACCTAGGTACAGGCTACAGCCACCAGGGACATTTCTGGAGAAGTTTGTTTGTCGGGAACAGAACCCTAAAAAAGGGGGACAGCCCCAGACAAATGGAGACACATGGTAACCATAACTTTATATAATTGCAGCTTGGCTTAAAAGGGACCTTAAAGCAGACCAAGCATCAGATACATGTTTCATGTTTAGTGCATATAGGCTGATTAAATGTAAGGGTAACACAGATATTTATTACCTCTCACAGAGATCACAGCACTCCCCCTGGCAATGCCTTCATCAGCTTTTCAGAAATATGGAGCCATCTTTGTTCAGGCATCAGCAGGATCACCATCTGCTTCTTGGTCTGAGATGCGAGCTCAGGGATGGAACAATCATGTAAATCCTGGTGTCTGTAGGCATAAATAAGCAGTTATCAAGTGAACCTGTCATTTTGACTTGCATAGTAGCACTTAGCAAACACACCTCTTCACAGGCAGCGTTTGCTCAGGGATTTAGGACGGACTCGAAGAGTAGCCACAAGAGTCTTCTGACTTTGTCTGCAAGTTTTTATTGAGTGAAGCTGTTAGTTACTCCTCCCATTGTGGACCTCCCTTGCTAGTTATAAACTGATCGAGCGCCTGCCATTTTTTCCTTCTGTCAGTCCACTCAGCAATAACATTTTCTACTAGAACTGAAACTTCTGGTTTAATTTTGTTTCAACCTGAAAAAGGGTCCTTAAAGTACATCTAAACCCAACCACTAAAATCTCATATAAGATTTAACATATCATTGTAATTCCAAAAGTTCTTTTAATTCTCTAAAAATCGGCAGTTTTCATTATAATGATAACTGGAGATTGTTCCATGAAAGTCCTAGTTCAGATTTGTCCTGCAATGGGCTGACAACTTTCTCCCAAGTGCGCTTGTGAATTGCCACCTGGTAGAGACTACAAGAGGCAGTGCCAACACATTGCACACGTAAGGTCTACTGTTGTCACCAACAGGAAGTCAATTTGGAGCAATGATGTGCAGCTGACGCTGGAGCATGCTCATGTAGACAGGAAGTGGCTGAAGGCAGTGCCGACCCATTGCACAGGTAAGGTCTACTGTTGTCACCATCAGGAAGCCAATGAAGAGCAATAAAGTGCGGCTGACGCTGGAGCAAGCACATGCAGACATGAGGTGGCTGATGGCAGTGCCGACACAATGCACAGGTAAGGTCTACGGTTGTCACCATTGGGACCACCAGAGCAATGATCTGCAGCTGATGCTGGAGCAAGCACATGCAGACAGAAAGTGGCTGGTGGAAACTGCTGGGGATCAGCAGCACTGAGATGCAAAAGAAGGTAAAAACAGTATTTTATCCAATGAATAAAATGGAAACTGTTTATAACATGCTGTGGTTTCCCTAAATAAATGTCATCCAGTAAGGGCGCATTCACATGGTTGCATATTCGTACGGCTTGCGTGCCTGTGCAGAGAGCCAGTGGCGGAACTACCGCTATGCAGGCGGTGCCAGGCTACCGGGCCCTGAGGCTGTGGGGGGGCCCAGTGGGGTCCGGTCCTGGGCACCCCCACAGCCTCAGTGCGGTCCGGTCCTGCAATATATGGTAGTGCACGGTCCCGGTGTTCGAACACCGGGGCCCCGCACTGCCGACGGGCTTCACAGTGAGGGGGCGGGTCCTGTGACTCACCTCCCCTCCCGGCCGCGTCCATAGTAACAGGCGGTGGGAGGGGAGGTGAGTCACAGGAGGCGTGTGTGTCACAAGCCCCGCCTGTATCGCCCCCCGCCCCCCCCCCCCCCAAGGGGAGGGGGCCCAAGATAAAATCTTGCACCAGGGCCCTTTGGTTATTAGTTCCGCCACTGCAGAGAGCTGTCCCCAGGAGGTAAAGGTGCCGGATGTAATTGCATGTAGCCACCAGTACATCCCTAGGGGAGGATGTGGCTGCACATGGCTACACACCAACCTGAAGACGCAGACAATCTCTGTCCAAGTGCATGCACCTGGACCTGTATGGATGTACAGAATGGGGTTGACATGTAGCTATGTCCTCTCATAAGTATATACAGGTGGGTGCATGCAATTACACGCTGCACCCAAGAGCAGAAGGGTGCGCACCGTACAGATGCGCGCGCCCATGTGAATGAGCCCTAAGGGTTCATATCTGGCTTAATGGGCCTGGAGCAGTCTCTAGATGTTCTGAGACCAGGCACAACTAGACTTAGTTCTATTTCCTAATCTCTGTCTAAATAAATAAAATAATTTATTGCTTTGCTTAACTTCCCAAGTGTTAAAAAAATTAATTGTTGAGTTGAGCTTCCCAGGAAGAACCGGAAAATAAATGGTGTTTTTCTCCCGTATGACCCATGCCGTGTTGACCGTAGAACTAAATCATTTGCAAGAATGCAGCTGGATTTATTGGTATTGCCCGGCCTATTTATCTGGCTTGCGTTATCTGATCTCCCTGGAAGTGAGGATTGAGGACAGCAGCTACAAATGTGCTGTAGCTGACAAGACATATAAGTCAGCCAGGAGCAATAATAAGCAGGCATGAGGCATGGGAAAACAGTTCCATGTGGAAAAGTGCCACCCAACCCGAGCCATGAAAATACCATCCTAATCGCTGACATTAGCTTGTATGAAGAAGCCGCCTTCTCATTAGAACTTTATCTGACTGCCAGTGAAGGATAGTATAGTTGGAATCATGGACGGCCCCAAAGTGAACCTGTCCTTTACTGCAAAGCTCCTATTAATAAAAGCAGACCTGCAAGTGCCTAAAATGTTATTCTGCATGCCCATGATGCAAATATATTGCAGTAAAGGTTTTTTTGTACATTCTGAGATCAGCCCAAGTCTTTGACCACTTAATCTCTTACATTTAAAACTCTTACAGCAGGGGTGGGCAAAGCTGTGCTTTAACTACAAGTCTCATCATGCATCTGCCTCTGGGAGTCTTGCCTGTGGCTATCAGAGTCTTGCAATGCCTCATTCCACAACAGCTGGAGGGCCTGGCGTTGACCACCCAGGGCCGGATTTGCCACAAGGCCAACCGAGCAGAGGGCCGGCAGGGACTCCTATCGCCCAACGCTTGGGACATGAAGTTTCGGGTGCTGGGCGGGTAGTAGTTTTCTGCATTTAGATCTGCTTTGAGCAAGTAGAGCTAAATGTACAGCGGGGAAGCCGCTTGTTTGTTTACAAGTGATCTTGGTGATGTGGCCGATATTACTTGTAGGAAGCTTGCTCGTCCTGTAACTGTCATTCTTGCAATGCCCAATTCTCTAATATGGAAATTTTGTTACTCTCAGAAAGATTCTCTCTCTAGGGCAGGAATTAAAGGTAAATTTCCCCTGTGGGGCTAAAAATAACCACTATCCCAATTTTAACAAAAAATGTTTGGCTTTAGATATTCTTAAAGGACCTACAAAGACTTGCAGCCTTGGGGCAGCTCAAGAGATGGGAATCTGCCCCTGTCTTGTAAAGTGATTTGGCCTCACATAGACAAGCCCATCACAGTGTTCTCACACATGTTTTCCAGTTGGCAGACGCTGATAATTCATACTGGTGTTTTCACAGTTCCGAGAGTGAACGAGGAATGCACTGCATCATTGCAGTCAATAAAGAACAGCGGGGAACGTATTTGGCCTGCGTCCAGCACAGAAGCTGCTCTTTCAAAGTTCCGAACTTTCTAAACATACTTTTTACACTACATATCGGAAATCTATACAAGCGAGTCAGCTACTGCTGTGCGAGAGGGAGGGAAGGCGGGCTACAGGAAACGGGGGCAGAAGTCTGCTGCGAAATTATCCGAGTCAATATAACCTTTTATAGGTGAAGAACACCAACATATTAAAAAAGAAATGTAGATGTAATAGATGATACTAAAATTGGGAGGGTAATAGACACGGGCTTAGACAGTATAACATTACAGGGGGATCTGGATAAAATAGGGGAGTGGGCAACTACATGGCAGATGAGGTTTAATGTTGAAAAATGTAAAGTAATGCATTTTGGAGTTAAAAACAGGCAAGCGAAATACACATTAATGGGAACTCCACTAGGGAAGTCAGAAATGGAAATAGATTTGGTGGTCATAGTAGACCACAGACTGAATAATAGCTTGCAATGCCAGGCTGCAGCAAACAAAGCGAGCAGAGTATTGTCTTGTACTAAAAAGTGAATGTACTGTAGAGATAAATCAATAATTTTGCCACTTTACAGATCGCTGGTTCGGCCTCATCTGGAGTATGCTGTTCAGTTTTGGCTACCAATCCACAGAAAAGATGTCCTTGAGCTGGAGAGAGTCCACAAAACTAATTAAGGGGCTGGAGGACCAAGCTATTATATGAGGTTGCTAACTTTAAATGTGTTCACACTGGAAGTGAGGAGATTACGAGGGGACATGATTTTGATGTACAAAATGTTTGGTGGTGATGGCAACATCAGCAATAAACATTTTACATTAAACTCCGTAACAAGAACTAAAGGCCACCACCGAAAACTGGGGGAGAAAAGGTTTACCCACACAGGGCGCAGGGGCTTCTTTCAGTCAGAGTGGTTACATTTTGGAACTCTCTGGCACTAGCAGTGGTATCAGCAGAGAGTATTGGATCATTCAAAAATCTGTTAGATAACTTCCTCAGAGACCGAAACATACAGAGTTACATGTACTCTTAAAAACTATGACCACACAGGGACACATGCACAACACACATACAGACACACAAACATTGAACTTGATGGACCTGTGTCTTTATTCAACCTCAAATACTATGTAACTATGTAAGAAGACTATCTTGAAGGGTTAGGCCATGCAAAAGTGATGTTTGGATTTTAGGTAAAGTCTAAGGTGCTGAATAACTGACTGACTTCTGGATTACTTTAGTGGCAAGATATTCCTGTCTTGATTCTGAGCTCTTTCCATGGTTTTCCCTGAGGAAAAAGGGTTCCTCTACACCTTGAGGTGTTCCCACTCTTCAGTCAGCATTCTCCATGTTGTTAAAGAAAGTACATTTCTAATGGGAGGAGCAATAGCGATAGATGCTACAGATGTTTACACCTGTTTACAAGGTAGTGGCCAGGATGGCATGGACCTCAGGAACAAGTCTGGTGTCTCTCCCAGGGATGATTTCATGCATATCCCCTATTCAGCTCTACTACATACTGTCATCCTCTGCTCAACTAAAGTATGCCTGCACTGTGGAAGCTGGGAGGGATTGGTGAGTCTGGAGTCTATTTTTGTCCATGGATGTCTGAAGCCCTATACCCTCTCTCCCATTTTTGGCTGTTCTACAAAAAAGCATTTAAAAAGTCCTTAAAGTTACTGGCTCCCAAGTTATCATTTACATCCCACAACCCGGCTAAGGATCTATCCCTGAGAGGGAAATGTTAGCCCTCTCTGAATTTGGGGGTCCACCTCAGGCCTTCCAGGGTAAGGAGGTGCTACAAGTCATATACAGAAATCTCTTCACCGAAGCTCCAAGTCCCTAAGAGATAACTGTCATGTGGTTTAAAGCTGAACTACAGCAGATGAGATACACATGTATGAATTGTTTTTTTTTTACCTACCAATGTTCCAATTGGGCTTTTAAAAGTGAGGAGAAATCCCCCCTTGGACAGCTGTCACTGGAACACGTATCCCCATTAAAAGATTTGCTGTTTGCTGTTCAGGTGACAACTGTGACATTTTGGAATTCCCATCACTTTTTGTCCAGGTGTAAATGGTCATCAGGCCAAAGAAAGAAGGTGAATTAGAATTTCCCAATAGTTTAACATATAGAAAGTAAGACCTGTTAGTGGTTCTTACCCTTTTACAATATCCAAAAAAGGGTTTAGATAAATTTTAAGACTTTTAAACTATCATTGGTCTAATTTGTCAAAGTTTCTGCGTAGCTAATACACAGCTTCTCTTGCCTCTCTAGTTCTTTGTTAGTACCTGCACAAGCACCCTATTGTCCCCAGAATAATATATACAGTTCTAGTTCTAACATTAGAAGACTGTAGTGTTAGGTGTGTGTCTCATGATGTTACTTCTCTCCTCCATCATTCACCATTCCCTTTCTTCTGTTCAGCATGGCAACAACCTCTCTGCTCCCATAGGCCTGTGGCGCTCTCCTCGTACAGCATCCTCATTGCTTGGCAGCAGCTCAGTGCCTAGCAAAAGCAGAACCTGTAAAGAGATCTGAATGCATGAAGTGGCTAAAAAGATAGCAAGACACCATTGTCAGTTACTGACTGAATGTTCTAAAGCCTATTTAAGCACTCCTGATTGAGGCCAGATGTGCAACTACAGTGTGTCCACACAGCAGGTGGCAGGCATTGCAGGCTGGTGGGCACAAGTCTTATCTAAAATAGTCATTCCACTAACAAAGTTATTTTTTCCACACTGGTCACTCTTAACTACACGTCCAGGACTTCTAAGTAGCTCCCCTTCTCTAAAACTGTTTTCCACATGACAACCTCCATTTCTTTTAAAGCCAAACTTCAGCATTAAGATGCCTCTTCCCATGCATAAGAAAACCACCGATTCACACTTTTCTTGTAAATTATGGTTTGTAATTTCAATGACGTCACTAAATCCTCATCTAAAATGCGATGTGGGCCTCAAGGGAGGACATAAGCTGTGGCCGCATGTCGCATCTTCCCTGGCAAACAGCACTACATTTCCCATTATTCAATAGGAAATGTAGGACGTGTTAGGTGTCTGTGAGGGCAGAGCTCGTGGCCATGTGTGAGCTGAGGGCTGTCTCTTGATTCAATGAAAACACAGAAGTAGCTGGCCACTCACCACTGTCCCATAAGTAAATAATGTAGCAATAGTTTGAATGGCAAAATTAAGTGTATATATATATATAGTATATAATGAGTGTGCTTTTGTACAAATGTTTTTTGGAATCATAACGGGAGGAATTCAATAAATTGTGTACAACACTATTCTGGTGGTATGGTCCCTTTGAAATAAACTGTGCCTAATTCATGAAATACAGAAGCGGGTAGCTGTCACATTTCTGACAGCTTCCCATTCCTCGTTCATTGGCTAGTGCTAGGACACCAGTAGCATAACCAACAGCCTCTCAGCAACCAATGATGCTGCCAGTGGGCAGTGCCTGATGAGGAATCCTGGGAAACTATTACCCCATCAGGTCCGCCTCCCTTTGACAGCAGGTGGGCCAATTCTACACCCAGTAACACAGCCTGCTTTTGGCTATGAAATATGCCCACTTCCTGCTGTCAATAAGTAGCAGCGTGTACCTGATGGGGAAATAGTCCCTTGACATCTCCTTCAACTTCCGCCCACTGTCAACGTCTCTGGTTGTTAAGGAGGGAATGTCGCCTTCACCTAGGCAAGGAATGAGGAAGTGGGTGCAAGTACCTGTTGGAAAAGGTACTTTCTAACCCCCCCAAAAAATGATATATAAATATACTGTATATATATGGGGTAGAGCATTGTCTAAGGTCTGAGTGAAGGTCCACTTTAAGTTACACCTCCAGGATAGCTGTTGTGTTGCTTCTCTTCTCTGGAATTCCCTTCTTCTCGCACCCTATTTTGCATCCACTCTCCTCCAACCTAGTCTACCATGTTACTTATAACGTAACCACTGTCACCAAACATCTTCTTGTATTGCCTATACCATATTTTATTCAGCCTTTTTGGACAGGGTTATCATTTCTAATGGTCCCACTTTTTGTGTTTTATTAGTGTTTTATCCCCCGTTCCTCTGCATTTTATACAGCACAGAAGGATCTGCCAAGCAAGCTAGAAACAGTTGCAACCCTTTTCCATAGAACATTACAATTAATGATTTAAGCATTATCTTTGAACATACCAGTGTTCTGAAAAAAGACAAATCTAGTACCAACCGTAAATGTTCTGCGGGGGCTATTAACATTTCTGATGAGTCAAAAAAAAAAGTATGAACCATACATTATCCTCTCAGTCTCAGAGAAGAGATTCTCTTGACAGTACAAAGTTCACCCAGTGCAGAATCTATCTTGCGGAGCGACGCCATCGATATAAATACAAGGTACAACTTTGGGGGAAGAAAAAAGGTCTGGAAAATGGATGTTGAGAGAGGCGCACTAAAGATGTTTGAGTGAGCTTCCATTTATCAAAGTAATTGTCTGGTCTGGTATCTGTCACGGGTGGAGGACAAGGTGGAGGAGCCATGAGGAAACCCAAGACAAGCTATTTATAAAACCAAGAAAACTGCTAATGAGGGCAGATTCTGCATACTGGAAACTGTCTCCAAACTACAGAAGGAAAAATGTGTTTTAGGAAAGCCAAGGCTTCAGGTTTCAAATCTTGGATCTTTGTATTAGCTTTACCACAGAGCTCCTTTTGATTCAGCATGTTGCCTCTGTTCTTTAAAACAAAGTGACAGGTTTCCTTGATAGTTCACTGCCCACTGGTGCTCTGTTGGACCTTCCAAGTAGAGGTTCATATGACTTTCTTCCAATTCCACCTAGGATGCACTGCTCAGGTGTGAGCTGCCACTTGCCAGGTGCCAACACTGTCACGTGGGGGGGAGTAGATCATAGTCCCCTTGTAAGCTCCGACACTGAATTTTTGGATTAGACTCATGGCTCCTGCAGAGAAATGGAGTGACAGGCAGAGGCGGGGGAGGGTGAGCTTTCAAGATAACCTGTCACTTTACCATAACTTTTTATTGAATGGGTTTTGAAAGCCATCTCTAGAAATGACAATTCTCACTTCCATCCCTTTCACCTCCCTCTCACACATTCACACCCAGAATAAATAGTTTTTGAATGTTCAAACGTCCATGTCCTTCACCAATGCCACTTCTGGGAATCACAGCTGGATGAAGCAGAGTTGCAGTGAAATGGATGCTATCTTCACAGCACCCCGCCACTGGACAGCCAATAGGAAATGTCCATTTAAGTGACATGAAAAACTGAAAAAGGACCCTCCTCTGCCGGAAGAAGGCAGCACACTTTGAACCTGGTTTTGGCGATTTAGATTTAGAAAACCTTATGCCGTGATAACTGGGGAGAATGGGGGCGGCTACCTGTGGGGAATGCGCAAAGTTCACCTTTAAAGATTAGATGCAATGCCAGGTTTAAGGCATGCTAGACCTGTAGCCACTGACAACCTCTAGGAGACACATTACAAGGTCAAATATTGGTACACTTTTCTATTGCAGACTGATGATGTGCACAGCTAGTATGTTGGCACTCTTAGCTGACATTCTGGAAATGCTGGTCACCTGGTAGTCTCTGACCTTTGTGGGCCGGGAACAAATATGCAGCAAATAAGCGGTAAGAACGCGGTGGTGTGCACTGAAAAAAAGTATGGCATGCAGTTCCCGTAAAACTTAACCAAATGTCACTTGTGACCGTTCAATAAAGTTCTAAAAAAAAAAAGTACACAGTGCAATGTGCCGGGATTGGCGCATCAGCACTGTGCCCGGCACTGCACATCAGCTGCTGTGTGATTTATCTGGAGTGATTGGGCCCTTATAGCCAATCAGAAAAGGGATAAGTAAAATTATTTTTCAGAAGTTCATTTCACTGCAAAATTGCTGATTTTTGCCCTGGCTAAAAGTTCATGAAAATTGGCCTCAAATGTTGTCATGCAAATTGCTTTGTGTTCACCAAGTCAGCGTGAGATAGTCATCAATAGTTTAATTGATAAAGAATGCCACATCAATGACAGCCGGCATTGTATTTCTTTCTAGGTGCAATTAATGGGTACCTAGAAAGAAATCTCTTCAGTAAGACAACACCCAGCTAAAAGTAATCATAATAATCATATTCATAATAAAAAATGTATTTTAGTTTTTGTTTTTCTCCCCTAATGAAAAAGTTAATGAAAAAAATGTTCACACATTTTTGTCTATTCGTATTAACAGTTGTGGTTCCTCTGTTTCTAACTAAACAGGGCCTGTTTTTTTGGCACATGAACAGATCTCATGTTTAGTTTACTCATTTGTACTGAGATTGTAGTCCACGGGAGTGAGCTTGGAGCGGTGACTACTTTACAACACATAGGGACCATGGGGAACAAAAGTAGCCCCCTTCCTGGAAAAAAACATTTTTGATAATAGTTATGGTACTTGAATGAGTACCATAACTACTCATTATGGTAGCTCTAATCCTGGTGTCACCAGCTCTAATCCTGGTGTCTTACTCATAAGCCCTGGAGTCTATTACACCTTTATAACATTAATGAACTATATAGTGATACAGAAACATGCTACCACTGGAACAATGGCTACTCAAACACTGTTGGCATTGTAGTATCCCCTGGGTAACCCTAAGTCTTCCTCCAGCTCCCATGCTGAGAGCTTTCTCCTAAGCCCTTGAGTCCTTGGCACCTTTGTAACACTCATGAACCATATAGTGATACAGTAACATGATTCCACTGGAACAATTGCTCCTCAAACACTGGTGCCCTTCTAGTATCCCATGGGTAGCCCCCAGTCCTCCTCCAGCTCCCATGCTGGTAACTTTCTCCTAAGCCCTGAAGCTCTATCACAAGGCTCATGCTTGCACCATCCACTGGTGTAAATAGGGAATTGCGTATCTGCAAAATACTGTCTGACCCTTTGATATTAGATGGCGATTCTAAAGTAAAGCACAGCTCTATGGCTCCTGCATGGATGGCTCTATCCAGCTACCTATGCTTTTAAAAAAAATAATATGTTATATTTAGAGGGGTTTTTTAGGTTGCATGACTGCTGACACCACCTAAGGGCTTCTCCCTGTCATGGTTGTAAGTGGGCACTTGCAGCTCTCCTAAGTCACATGAGAACACCAAGAGCCATCACACTTGTAGTCCATTCATTCTTCCTGTGGTCCATGATACTGAATGTCTGTACGGACATGGACGGGAGGAAGAATCTGCCAGTGGATTGCATCCACATCTATCTAATACTTTTCTGTCTGTAACGCAAAAAAATAATAAATGCACAGAAGTCTGAATTTATTTAATGCTTTTTTTTAATTAAAGGTGGGATTTCCCATTAAGGATCTTCTACTGCATAAACAGCAATCAAATGTGAAAAATATGTATATATATACAGTGGCGTCACAAGGGGGGTGCGGCCCACCCCCGGTTGTCACCATTGCAGTCATGGACCGAGAGCCTGAGAACAGTGTCAGGAGGGAGGAGGGAACCCGGTGGCATACCTCATCCCTCCTCCTCTCTCTGCTGGTGGCCATTACCAAGATGGCCGCCGGCAGGCGTCAATCAGTTGGCCGCGCATGCACGATTACATCATCACGCATGCACGAGGTGACGTCACGCCAATGCGCGAGGTGACGTCACACGCACGCGTGATGACGACACAGCGGGGTGTCATCCCACCTAGAGACCGGGTGACACCCGGCCTCGGGACACCCCTGTATATATGAAATTCTTTGTCCTCCATTTTGTTTTTTATATTTAACCATGTTGTCTTTCTCTTTTGACATTCTCTTTCTAAAGAAACGAAACTGCAAGCACATACCAGCCTTAAGCTAGAACTAACTGGCCTTTTCTGAAGGTCATTTTTGTAGATAAGGTCTAGGTGCATGCGCAGTCAGAATTATGGTAATTATTATGTTAATTATGTTTATTAGTATTAAGCTGGTCATACACCTATAGATTATCTGCAGATTTTCTATGGTCAGATGGAAAAAGTGCAACTCTCCGCTGGCTCTCAAAACACCTGAACAATCTGATTAGATGCAGGCATTGTTCAGGCATTTTGAGAGACAGCTGAGCCGACTAGCAAGATACGGAAGCTTGGCCTAGCGGGAGATTCCTCCATCCACACAGTTTAGCGTAGATGGAGGAATCTGTTGCACTTTTTCCATCTGACCATAGAAAATCTGCAGATAATCTATAGGTGTATGGCCAGCTTAAGCATATTGTGACTATGAGCTCAACGATTAAACTAAGAATTGTTTTTAAGCTGAGACGTGTGTCAGTTTGAATTCCTTGCATGATCATGCTAAAGAAAATAGCATTATTTTATACAACTAACAATCTGTTGAAGACACAAGTAATCTGACATTTCGAGGGCATACAGGACCTCTTTTTTCACACAACACTTCCACCTAAAATTGGTCACATTCATTGTGTACTGAAACAACTGTTAAAAATAATGTACTTTCCCTTGCGGTAAAAAACATAAAAGTTTTCTTTATGCTTGGTGCATTCATGGAGGTTAGAACAATGAAAACATTGCAGCCCTGATAAAGCTATTTAACAGCTGAAAAACTATCCGCATATAATAGCCAATGTGCCCTTAATTACCTGCAAATCCTCAATTTTATAGACACTCTGAAAGAGAAAATTTGGGCTCTCCGTACGGGGACATATGGGTTTAATAAAATGTGAGGACGCTTGGATGTGCTTTCTCCTTGCCGTCTATCCTTACGCGTGATGGATCTTTTCACGATGTCATCTCTCTTCCTGAAATAGGGAATAATTGCAGAGGATTAAACAATACCATATGCAGCGTGCATTACGCAGGACATAGGAAGCAATTATGTGACAGATTTAAAGTTATTCTTTGTACATTAGGAGTATCAATTCCCAGCTCTTCTCCATGGAGCCAATAAAAGGCGAGAGAGTTCCAGCGACGGATCTCATTAGAAGAAGTGCCTGGGGAAGAATCTGGATGGGTCGGTGAGATCTGCTGTGCCACACTTGTGCTTATTGAAAGGAACGTTTGCTTCCTAGATCAGGTTCCTGTTTAAACATATACAATGTCTGTGAATTTTTAAGTTGTTTTGGTAATGTAGAACTTACAGTAACTTTAAATCTGTATAAATAAAGTTAACATTATACAGGAACAAAATAATTTTTCGCTCCATCATCACCTTTCACCATTAAAAGACAGTACTTGAAGTCCAGTCCAGTCACTTTGCCTTGGCTTAGGTGATGTCATCAGTCTACTTTAGGCAGGTGAAAGAATTTGCTCAGTCACATCTCCCGCATTGGTTAGATCAGCCTTTCTCAACCTTTCTGAAATAATGTTCAGGTCTCAGGGAACTCCTTCTAAAAAAGGTTATAATTACAGCTCATATAACATTGGACACATAACATTGGTGGTCTGCGAGAGTAGGACCCCCTTACAATGGTGGTCAGTGGGAAGAATGCTCTGCTACAATGGAGGTCAGGAGGAAGAATACCCTGCTACAATGGTGGTCAATGGGAAGAATGCCCTTTACATTGGTGGTCATTGGGAAGATTATCCCTTACATTGGAGGTCAGTTGGAAGAATGCCTTGCTATAGGACCCTCCTTACCATCTTGTCTTGAATTGTATTGTGATTGTAATGTCTTCCTTATATTGTAAAGCGCTGTGCAAACTGTTGGCGCTATATAAATCCTGTATAATAATAATAATACCTTGGTGGTTAGTGTGGAGAATGCCCTGCTACAATGGCAATCAGTGGGAAGAATGCCCCTTACATTGGTGGTCAATGGGGAGAATGGCCCTTACATTGGTGGTCATTGGGAAGAATGCTTCCTACATTGGTGGTCAGTGGGAAGAATGCTCCTTACATTGGTGGTCAGTGGGAAGAATGCCCTGCTACAATGGTGATCAGTGGGGAGAATGTCCCTTAAATTAGTGGTCAGTATGAAGAATGCCCTACTATGTTGGTGGTCAGTGGGGAGAATGTCCCTTACATTGATGGTCAGTGCGAAGAATGCCCTGCTACATTGGTGGTCAGTGGGGAGAATGCCCCTTACATTGGTGGTCAGTGGAAGGAATGCCCTTACATGGAGAAATCCCCCAAAAAACTTAACCTCAACTCCACTCGGTGGAGAAAAAAATATTTATTTATAATCAGGCAAATACCGCACATGATTTTTTTTTCAGATTTACTACCTTCAGTTGTTATGAACCTGAATAATTTCTCAATTAGTCTCAATTAGTCAGTCCAGAGAGGCAGGCAAAAAGCATGCAGGTTGTGCCGGGCTGTTTTAGAAAACCCAGCATGCTGAGTGTCATGAGTGCACCCTGTCATAAATGTTTATTTGTAAAATAAAGGTTGAATACAGATTGATTAAATATACTATAAAACAGGTTATAGGGTATTAAAAATGACAAAAGTGTATTTCACTTGAACACTTTGACTCGTTTACTTTAAGTACGCTACTTCAGCAACAAAGGGCCACTGAGAATGTTGGCAAATATGGAGGTAGGACAGCCTATTACATCTGCTCCAGCATTCTAGAGCCCAGCCCTTACTCAATAAACTCATAATCCCGTCTTTCATCGTGTCCCACCTTTAATACAGTAACCACCTTATCATTGGCACTCAACCAACCTTGCTTTTACTAACTTGTATCCATCCTGCATCCCACTGCCAGACTCAATGACCTCACTGGTTGCTCTCCACCTGCCAAACCACCACATAAATCTCTATACTGGCTCCTACAGCCCAAGGCTTCAATGAAGCTCTTTCTACTGCATGCATGACCTACTCCTCTCCTTTCCCTTTCTGCCTAGAACACCTCACTGTGGCACATTAGCTCACCCTAGCAGTGCTGCAACATCTTGGCAACCATTTTGTAGACTTGTTGAAAAGCAAAACCTACAACACAACGCGTAAAGTAGCTATGAATAACATTCCGAAATATGTGTAGCGCCTCTAACTTGTCAAAAAGTTGTATTTGCCGCAATGAGTGCATTGTTCAGCATTAGCAGACATTTAAGGCTGACAGCAATATTTTAAAGCTGAGCTCCAGCCAAAAATAAAAGTGCCCTGCTTTAAAAGCTTTTACAGGTCATCAGTTTAGAGTTACCCATGACTCATGGCCCTAGAATTATTGCTCTTTCCCTGGCCTGCGTAGCAATACCAGACATGTGTGGCGCAATTGTTGTTTTTGTACATAGGTGCACCCAATGCATGTTTGCACTCATATGTGTGTGTGTGTGTGTGTGTGTGTGTGTTTGTACATGGGAGTGGAGGACTTTAAAAATGAATTTGGGTTTTTTAAAATGTATTTTATTCAACTTCAAAATGTTTTGGGGGTTACTTAAAGGAGAACTATGGGGTCAGTGTTTTTCCCCATGGTTCTCCTCAGGGTCATGGGAGGACATAAACTAGTGTCCTCCCGTGACTCAAAGCTCTGTATATTGCGAGCTACATCTTGCGGTATACTGAGACCGCCACAGCCGGGACGGATCCCGACATTACTGTCGAGATTCATCTGGCTGCGCAAGTGACAGCGGGCTCTACCTATCTAGAAGCAGAACCAGCTGTACCTGCCCCCTCCCCCGTCCGTTCAGCCAGTCAGCGCTGGAGGATCGGAGCGGGGGAATCCCTGCAGGGGGCCGAGAGTGACAGTCATGGCTCTCTGCAGGGACAGGATCGAGAAGTGAGCGAGCGACGGTATGTGTTCACTACCCGATCTATTGAGCCGACGTGTGACAGTTTCATTGTCACATATCGGCTCGAACTTTAATGTTATTGCTATCACAAAGGGGGATCAGGAGCCCCATATGTGATAGAACATTAGTGGTGACAGGTTCTCTTAATAAAAAATAAATGTTGTTTTTTAAATTGATTTTATATTATTTTATTATTCAACTTTTTTTTCTCTGCTTACCAATATTTCTATCACACAGGGGTCTCACAAGCCCCTATGTGATAAGCACATTAAAGGTGACAGGTTCTCTTACAGGAAAATAATTTATTTTTCCCTTTTTTTTTATTTAACTTGATATTTGTAATATTTAAGCTATCCAAAACTCTTATTTGTTTCTTGATGGTAGAGCACATTCTGATATCCTCGACTTTTATCTGTGAACTAATTCATCTTCGACTGAAGAGGGGAAGCGCCCTGTTCAGTTAATGTTTAATAGTTGGCAACGTTCTATGGAAGTGAACTAATTGTTTTCGCCTGCTCCTTGCTGTGTCATGACCCGCACACTGGAGGCTCCGTCTGACACTCACTCCTGATATATTATTCACATTCCACTGCAAGTCTAAATCAGAAGTGAACGTGAGTCACTTCACCTCAGAAATCCTTCTCTTATTATTATTTCTACTGAAAAGAATTAAAAAATAATAATTTACATTTATTGGTAAGGCTTTAGCTAATAGGGTGATGTTTTTGGTATATTGATTTGCACATTTTGGGTGCGGGATTTTTGATGAAAAATATATTTTAATTCATTTTATGTGCGTTAATATGTAGTAGTTCAGTACAGGATAATGCCCATCATGATAACTTAAAGGAGAACTATGAGGTGAGTGAAAATCACTCACCCTCATAGTTCGTGCCGACGTGTGACAATTAAACTGTCACAGGTCGGCTCAATAGATCGGGGAGTGAATGAACACATACCAGCGCTCGCTCACTTCTCGATCATCTCCCTGCAGAGAGCGGTGACTGTCAATCACCGCTCCCTGCAGGGATTCGCCCTCCCCTGTCCAATCCTGCAGCGCTGACTGGCGGAACGGAAGGGGGAGGGGCGGGTACAGCTGGCTCTGCCTCTAGATAGGCAGAGCCAGCTGTCATTTTTTTCTTAGCAAATCAGCCGCATTGTCTTAAAGTGGACCTTTTAAAAACTTTATACGTCAATGTAAATAAATTCCTGATACATTATACAAGTCTTAAAAAATGCTGTACCTGAATCATTAAAGAGCTGTAACTGGGTTCTAGTCCAGCGACTTTTACCAGTGACAAACAAAAAGCCTTTTAAATTGCACGATAATTGGCAGATCCCGGCCGTTTTATTCTGTTTGTAAACAAACCACTAGGGATTCCCTTCATCTAAAGCAGACCTAATAGATGAAGGTCTGCTGTGGATGGTAAAAGGGACCCCCCCCCCCCATTAAAATGACTTAGGATCCTCCTAAATTCCATACAAGGCCTTTTGAATATGGTATGGGTTTTACAGGGTGCCCCATGCAAAAAAGCAAACATGGGGTCTCCCAAAAAATCATACCAGGCCTTTCATGTCTGGTATGGATTTTAAGGGAGACCCTATACAGGAAGCAAGAAAATTAACGTGGGATCCCCCCTTAAAATCCATTTCGAGACCCTTTTCTAATCATGCAGCCTAGCAGGCTTGGAAAAGCATGAACCATACCCGGCCACACGCTCCCAACATGAGGGGGTGCAATGCCAGGAGGGATGGTTGTGGCCGGAGGGTTGTGGGGTCTGCGAACGAGGGTCTAATTGGAATCTGGAAGCCTCCTTTATTCTTCAGATGCCACCAGCTTCTCTATGTAAATGTGTGAGGAGTACACAGTACCCCAAATCATTCACAAAAAAGTAAACAGTAAATAAAAACCCCCAGATATTTGTCAAGTTCTTTATTAAAAACTTGTCCCCGCTGAAAAAAACTCCCCCGCTGCACATCCATTATTAATCATGTCATCCAACAAAGTAGATCCTAGTCAATTATGATGTGCACCTGCTGAGAGCAAAACAATGCACCAACGACCACTCGTCGACCAATGGCTCCCCGAGCTGTCATCTAGAACTTATGGGAATGGGTGAGGATAGTGGCAACATCTTTGACTAAATATGTTAATGCCCATATTCAGGCAATGATGTCACCACTATTCCTGCCCCTCTGCTTACGTGGCCGGGGATTCCTGGCCATGTAAGTGAATGGGCTGGGTGACCTCAGGGGTTGCTAAACCATTGACATCAGAAAGCCACTATTATATCTGATGTTCGACTCCCGACAAACTAAGCATTATATTTGGCGTTCCAGTTAACTGCCAAACAAGCGAAGTTTGGTCTGAACCTATGTTTGGACCAAACTTTGAGCTCATCCCTAGCATCCACCACATCTAAGGACTTGTAAGCGGCAACATATAAAATATGTCTTCTTGGATTTAGATACTTTCTAAATAGGGATACAATGATATATCGGACGCCGAAACATATCGGCCAAAAATTGCACTTTTGGCTAAATGCCGAAAGTGCAATTTTTCTGCCGATACACCGGCGCATCCCTGCTTTCATTCCTCCCCACTGGGCGCTGCTCTGTGTCCCAGCTGGGAGGAGAGAAAGTGTCACAGGCGGCCGAGCGCTACCCTGCCGCTCAGCCTACTGTCACAGTCCGGCAGAGTGGTGTGGGGGCGGAGACTGCCACCGCTGTCACAGAAGGCTGAGCTCTCCTCCCCGCACCGCTCGTTCAGCCTCCTGTGACAGCGTGTCAGAGAGGAGAGCGAGATACAAACACTCAGTGATCAGTGATCGCTGAGTGTTTGTACATAACATGAGGACAGAGTATGGTTACTATATCCTCAATTATGAATGAATGGGAAGTTATCTACATCACCTCCTGTCCATTCATGATTGTGGTTATAGTAATATTTTTTTATTTCGGTTTCGTTTCGGTTTTGAAATTTCCATTTAGCTGCACCTCTACTTTAACCACTTCCCAGGCGGGCCGTTTCCTGGATGTAACAGGCCGTGTATATACGGCCTGTTAGCCCCGCTCGTGCGGCGCGCGTGAGCGGGAAAGACACAAAATTTAAAAACAGGCAGCATTTATTATGCTATCATTTTAGACTCAGGTCATGATCAGCAGAGTCCCTTTTTAAAGTTTCATCCCTTCCCCACTCTATCCCAAACCTAAAGATAAACGTTGGCAGCTATCATCTTCCTTGTTCCACAGAGAGGAAACTTTTAAGCCTTTCTGGCTTATAAATGTTACAGAGGATGCAGAATGCTCTATCAGTGTAAATTCCATTCTTCCTCATTGGAGCAAAGTGTAAATCCTCGCCAGATTGCCTGGCCTGGGTGCCGCTGATGGCACCAGCTCCACTAGTTCTCACGCACTGCCCTGGCTGCTGTCTGGAGTGATAAAGGGGGCTATAACTCTTCCTTTACAGCTCTTAAACCCAGGCCTGGAAAATCCGACAGCAGCCACGCTAAGAGGTTCCAAGACTTCAAGCCGAGCTTCCTTCCCCGTTGCTGAGGGTGTTTGGACTGGTTCCATTCAGGAGAAGAGTGTTCTGGAGGTGATACCTGAGATGTGGAGGTCTCTGCTGCCAGCGGACTGAGAACTAGATAATTTCCAAGTTAAGCCATCCAGATCTGCATGTGGAGGAGTGGGATTCTAATAGATGTTTGGAGACCTTTATTTGTATTATTATTATTATACAAGATTTTGTGCAACGCTTTACTATATTAGGCAGACATTACAATCAAAATACAATTTGAGGCAAGATGGTAAGGAGGGCCCTGCCCCTGAGGTCTTACAATCTAAAAGGGGACTGTATCATCTTTACAATGATACATTAGATATACATGTAAATGGTGATGTAGATGAAAAATTTCACAAATAAACATTTCAAAAGTCGTGGTTGTGACGGACTGAACCATCACTGGGGCTGCTGGAGGAGCCTGAGGACTAGCCTCCTTCCTACTGACTATGGACCTAGAACTATGGAGACCCCCCTCAGACCTCTTAGGGTTACATGGAACTATTATCCTAGGTTTATGTGTGGAGTGAAAATACTGCATGTTTCCCCTGACATTACATTTAAGTGACCCTGTGTTCATTATAGGTAGCACACTGTCTGGAGTGACCATTGTTTATGGTGATCAAGCTCTTATCTAATTAAGGACATTCATTATGTTCAAAGAGTGTCTGTGCTTAAGGAATTTCAATGCGGCACGCGGCTGTCTAGGGGTGGGAACTGTTCAACACAACAAACTCTTATCTGATTCTGTGAGGTATAAACTCTGTGTGCTTTCTTCAATAAAGTAGTTCTTGGTTTCCACTTCAACATTGGTGTTGTCTAATGTTTGAGGGGTTTAGCGTTCTGTCCTAAGATATTGGTTCTGTCCAATAATTAGGAAGGTTTGGGCTGAGGACACTGGAATTCAGGTTCCAGCGGAGAGGAAGCTGATTTCTGACAGAGGTACCCCGTTGGGGTACCAGGCGGTCTGTCACAGTGGTCACTGGTACCAGCAAGTAGGCATTCTGCTTGTCCTTGCTATCTTACACCAAACTCAAAAAGACTACAGCAAAATCAAGATAAGAGAGCATTGGATTGTAGAGAATATGACCTTGTTAAATAATATGAAAGACAAAATAGTTGGCTTCCTTTGCAACTATAACAGCCTCCACTGAGATATCTTCTGAGAAGGCTTTAAGCAAGATTAGGAAGTCTATGCGTGGGAATGTGTTTACTTTCAGCCAAAAGAGCATTTGTGAGGTCAGGTACTGATGTTGGACGAGAAGTCCTGGCTCACAATCAATGTTTCTATTTATCCCAAAGGTACTGAGTAGGTTTGAGGTGAGGAACTGATGTTGAACAGGAAAACCTGGCTTGCAATCGGTGTTCCAATTTGTCCCAAAGGAGCTCAGTAGGGTTGAGGTACGGAAATTATGTTGGATGAGAAGATCTGGCTCACAATCGGTGTTCCAATTCATCCCAAAGGTGCTCAGTAGGGTTGAGGTAAGGAACTGATATTGGATGCAAAGACCAATTGGCATTCCAATTCATCCCAAAGGTATTCAGTAGAGTTGAGATCAGGTTCTGATGTTGGCTGAGAAGATCTGGCTCACAATTATTGTTCCAATTCATCCCAAAGGTGTTCAGTAGGGTTGGGATCAGGGCTCTGTGCATAACGCTCAAGTTCCTCCACACCAAACCCATCAAGCCATTTCTATATAGAGCTGGCTTTATGCACAGTGACACAATCATTCTGGAAAAGGAAAGGGCCTTCCCCAAACTTTTGTTACATGGTTGAAAATGCACAATTGTCTAAATAGGAGTAGGCAACCTTGGCACTCCAGCTATGGTGAACCTACAAATACCTATCATTACCTGGGATTCATGCCTGCGGCCATCAGAGTTTGCAATGCCTAATGGGCCTTTGTAGTTCCACAGCAGCTGGAGTGCCAAGTTTCCCTACTCTTGGTCTAAAATATCTTTGTGCGTTATAGCATTTACAGTACCCTTCAATGGAAGCAGCTAAAAAACATACAGAAAAATTCCCAAAACTTCCTACTTCAAGTAGTAAGCTGACAACACTGTCTCTGCTGCACTGAAATCCCAAGCTGTGATGTCAGCCCTGCATGTATTCTCACCATAAGGACTTTGAACTCCTCCCCCTGTTATACAGATGAGAAGAGGTGATGAGACCTGAAGTCAGGTAGGGAATAACTCAGACAGGGGTTATGTTTTCGTTTTAATTTTCCCCAGACATATAATTTAAAATACCTTTTTCTTTCAAGGAAAATGCTGCTTCCTGCCCTCCCACTCCAAGGCTCTATGCCAACAGAACTGAGTAACAGGCACGCCCCTTAACACCTGTTCTCAAATAGACCTGTCTAGAAGAGGAAGAAAGGGTAAGTGTCTGACCTGATATCTTGACAATGGTTGATTACTGAGTGCCCTCCCACTCCAAGGCTCCATGCCAGCAAAACTGAGTTACAGCCACACCCCTTATCATGTGTCTTCACATAGACTTGTATAGCAGAGTTAGAGGGGGGGAGTCTCTAAACTGATTTCTTGCCTATGGTTGATTACTGAATGCACTTCCATTCTAAGGCTCTATGCTGGCAGAACTGAGTAACAGCCACACCCCTTAACACGCATAGACACTGCATTCACCAAAGTATAATAGTGAATCGGAGGATTGGAGGATCGGAGGGTCAGCTGCATCTACTATAGCATATAGCATCTACAGAAGAATGTACAGTATATATATATTGTGGCAGTGTAAGCCAATGCCACGGTGGAGGATGGCGACCTTGGTACCCAGGACTCTCAGCCAAAGGGGCTGAGAGGGTCCAGAAAGTAAAGCATGGTATAAGGAAGAACCTGGCTTTTCAGGTTATTCCAGGTTTTCCTATTTGCAGCTGGGATCTGGAGCTCTGGAGATTTCGTAGAGCTCTGGGTGGGATGAGATCTCCAGTCCTGGGGCCAGGTGTTGCCATTGACCAGCCTGGGCTAATCAGGTGGCTGAGAGCAGCCTTATCAGAAAGCCAGCCCAGTGCTCAGAGGAGTGTTGGAGTTGTGTGGGTGCAGGAAGCACAAAGCCACAGCAGACTCAGGTGCGTGTGGGACACGTGGAACAGCCAGGGAAGGCTGGGAGAGGTCAGGAAGGTCGGTGACCCTAGGACCGCTGGGACACACTGCTGGGAGAGCATAGTGAGGGCTCATGAGGAAAGCCATATAAAGGACTGTCTTATGCTGCTGCTGCAGGCTATTTGGTGTTTGTCCTTTTAATAAACTGCATTCTACTTGATTTACCTGGACTACAGTGGAGTGTCCTTGTTACAATATATAATATTAGGGATGCACCAATACTAATATCGGTATCAGTGTCAATACCATGTATATGGGCGAGTACTCGTACTCGCCCAAATGATCCGATGCCTAGCCCGATACCCAAGCGTCCGGTATCATGAAGCCGGGCGGCGAGTCATTACATGTTGCCTGGCTTCCTGATTGGCCAGCTTCTCGACTAATGAGGAAGCTGGGCAGTAAGTCATTACACAGCGCCCAGCTTCCTGATTGGCCAGAAAGCCGGCTTCATGCTCCCTTGTCACCTGGTGATGAGGGAGCATGAAGCCGGCTTCCTGGTCAATCAGGAAGCCAGGCGGTGAGTCATTACCGGCCCCTGGCTTTCTGAGTGGCCAGAAAGCTGGCTCCATGCTTCCTCATCACCTGGTGATGAGGGAGCATGAAGCCGGCTTTCTGGCCAATCAGGAAGCTGGGCGCTGTGTAATGACTTACTGCCCAGCTTCCTCATTAGTCGAGAAGCTGGCCAATCAGGAAGCCAGGCGGTGAGTCATTACCGGCCCCTGGCTTTCTGAGTGGCCAGAAAGCTGGCTCCATGCTTCCTCATCACCTGGTGATGAGGGAGCATGGGGACGGCTTCTCTGTTAATTGGAAAGCTGGTTGGCGAGTCTTTACACGCTGCCTGGCTTCCTCAATGGGACCTCAGGTATCGGTATCGCCAAGTACCGAAAAAAAACAATATTGGCACTTATACTGGATACCAAAAAAACGGTATCAGTGCTCTAGTAGCTCAGGACTTGAAATTTTGACCCCTGATATATATATATATATATTATTTTTTTTAATAAAATCTTTAAATTCATTAAAACTACTTTGATTTTCCTACATTCCTTTTCTTGCTGCCCAGATGTTTTTTCTGACTTGTTGCATAATCGGTTTCCCAACCAGCTCTCATCTCAGGAACAATCTCAGTCAGATGGCAGCGGCCACGTAACCAGAGATGGGAGCGCAAATGTTTGCCCTTCTACCATGGATTAGAAATGGAAAAGTCCTAAGCTCTGTCTGGAGACACTCTTCAAAACTGCGCCACGAAAACAACGACTAAAAAACAAATAACTTTTTAGAAAAGGTCAGAGAAATTTAACGGGAAGCAGAGGCTTTGTTAAAAGAGAAAACCAGATCAACAATACATAGTGCAAGGATT
Organism: Nanorana parkeri; assembly: GCF_000935625.1. Lineage (NCBI taxonomy): Eukaryota > Metazoa > Chordata > Amphibia > Anura > Dicroglossidae > Nanorana > Nanorana parkeri. Next base: position 468,265 of record NW_017306920.1, on the reverse strand, counting down.
TCCGCCAAGTTTATTGCAGATTCCTACCTACTTCTGACCTGTAGATACTAAGCATAGCAGCTGCTGACATTTTACAAAATGAGAGCCAAGTGTGAGTTTCTGGAAGAGCGTTTTCTCGGTTCCAAAAGATGAATTTCCAAGGCTTCATGGCTACACTCCACCAGTTGATTTGGGAAGGAAATCTTGCAGAAATGGAAACACACTGAACTGCTTAGGCAAAATTTGCTTGGAAAAGAGTTCTATTTGTCCTTTTTTCAAGGGCGGGGCATTATTTAGGATTACTTGTTTATGTATTCTTTGTACTTGTGTTTTCTCCCTTTTTTCATGTATTTATTTATCAATCTAAGGTCCCTATTGTACATGCATACAGGTGAAACTTGAATAATTAGAATATCGTGCAAAAGTTCATTTATTTCACTAATGCAACTTAAAAGGTGAAACTAATATATGAGATAGACTCATTACATGCAAAGCAAGATAATTCAAGCCGTGATTTGTCATAATTGTGATGATTATGGCTTACAGCTCATGAAAACCCCAAATCCACAATCTCGGAAAATTAGAATATTGTGAAAAGGTGCAATATTCTAGGCTCAAAGTGCCCCACTCTAATCAGCTAATTAAAGTGACATTAAAGGATAATTTTTTTTTCCCTCCCCCCCATGTTAGTGTCAGCACTTACCTTAAATGATGTCTCTTAATCCGATCTTCTTCTTCTTTCCTGATGTTTTCATCTGTCGCTCCAGCGGTGCGGCGGCTCTCCGATCCAGCGCTGACTGCTCTGTCCCTCCAATCCAGCGGTGTCTGCATGCGGGTGCACGCGTCTATAGATTTACCTTACGTCTCTGCTCGTCTCCCGGCCGAGAATCCAAACTGCGCACGCGCCCGCCCCAAGATGCTTTACGGCCGCCCGAACAGTTTCGTTTTCTCGGGCGGGAGCGCGCAAAGAAAAAAAGGTTGGTTTAAACCGCTGTCATATCGGGGGGTTTTTTTTAAAAACTGTTTGCCTATATCTACTGCTTGAGAGCAGTAGATATAGGCAAAAAAACGGGAGGGTTTACAACCCCTTTAAGCCATAACACCTGCAAAGGGTTCATGAGCCTTTAAATGGTCTCTCAGTCTGGTTCAGTAGAAATCACAATCATGGGAAAGACTGCTGACCTGACAGTTGTGCAGAAAACCATCCATGACACCCTCCATAAGGAGGGAAAGCCTCAAAAGGTAATTGCAAAAGAAGTTGGATGTTCCCAAAGTGCTGTATCAAAGCACATTAATAGAAAGTTATGTGGAAGGGAAAAGTGTGGAAGAAAAAGGTGCACAAGCAGCAGGGATGACCGCAGCCTGGAGAGGATTGTCAGGAAAAGGCCATTCAAAAGTGTTGGGGACTTTCACAAGGAGTGGACTGAGGCTGGAGTCAGTGCATCAAGAGCCACCACACACAGACGGATCCTGGACATGGGCTTCAAATGTCGTATTCCTCTTGTCAAGCCACTCCTGAACAACAAACAACGTCAGAAGCGTCTTACCTGGGCTAAAGAAAAACAGACCTGGTCTGTTGCTCAGTGGTCCAAAGTCCTCTTTTCTGATGAGAGCAAATTTTGCATCTCATTTGGAAACCAAGGACCCAGAGTATGGAGGAAGAATGGAGAGGCACACACTGCAAGATGCTTGAAGTCCAGTGTGAAGTTTCCACAGTCTGTGTTGATTTGGGGAGCCATGTCATCTGCTGGTGTTGGTCCACTGTGCTTCATTAAGTCCAGGGTCAACGCAGCCGTCTACCAGGAGATTTTGGAGCACTTCATGCTTCCTTCCGCAGACGAGCTCTATGGGGATGCTGACTTCATTTTCCAGCAGGACTTGGCACCTGCCCACACTGCCAAAAGCACCAAAACCTGGTTCAATGACCGTGGCATTACTGTGCTTGATTGGCCAGCAAACTCGCTGACCTGCACCCCATAGAGAATCTATAGGGCATTGCCAAGAGAAAGATGAGAGACATGAGACCGAACAATGCAGAAGAGCTGAAGGCCGCTATTGAAGCATCCTGGTCTTCCATAACACCTCAGCAGTGCCACAGGCTGATAGCTTCCATGCCACGCCGCATTGATGCAGAAATTGCTGCAAAAGGGGCCCAAACCAAGTACTGAGTACATATGCATGCTTATACTTTTCAGAGGTCCGATATTGTTCTATGTACAATCCTTGTTTTATTGATTGCATGTAATATTCTAATTTTCTGAGATTGTGGATTTGGGTTTTTCATGAGCTGTAAGCCATAATCATCACAATTATGACAAATCACGGCTTGAACTATCTTGCTTTGCATGTAATGAGTCTATCTCATATATTAGTTTCACCTTTTAAGTTGCATTAGTGAAATAAATGAACTTTTGCACAATATTCTAATTATTCGAGTTTCACCTGTATAGGGCCAGTTTAGACAGGAGCCAATGAACCTTCCAGTACAGTATGTCTTTGGAATGAAACCCACACAAGCACAGGACATGCAGACTCCTTGCAGATATTGCTCTGACTAGGATTCGAACCCAGGACCCCAGATAGTGTCCTAACCAGGATTCAAACCAGGGACCCACAGTAATGCAAAGCAGAAGCGCTAGCCACTAAGCCACTGTGGGGGTTATTCACTAAAGAGCCGAAGGATCCAGCCATAGCTTCGGCTGACCCTTCGGCCGCCTCTACACTTCGGTTCAGTCGAACCGAAGGGCTACCTTAGGCCGACCGATCTGGACGCAATTGACAGCTGGGTGGAGCCAGCCGTAATCTGACGGCTCGCTCTGTCCAGTTGTAATGAAAGATCAGCATCCCCAAATGACCTGGGGACTCTGATCTGTCATTAAACAGTAACAAATGGGCGGAGCCGGCCGTGACATCACGGCCAGCTCTGCCAGTTGTTGTTCATTGGCCGGGACCTGCTAGAAGACTCTGGCAGGTGCCAGCCAATAGTAAGCAGTTGGGCGGAGCTATCTGTCATTGCTAGCTCCGCCCAATTGTTTTTCTTTTGCCGGCATCTGTCAGATGCTTCATTATGCGTCGGGAGTCCGTCGCATGTGGTTGGGTCGGCGTACAGCGTTTTAAAAATTATTATTGTTATTTATTTTTAATTTTTTTTCTTTTGTTTCAAATATTTGTATTTATTTTTTAATTCTCCTTTTTTGTACATTTTAAAAATAATTTTTCAACCTTTTTTTCCCCATTCTTTTCACTTATTTTCTATTCTGCTCGGTACCTCCGAGAGACGAGCCGAGCCGAATGCCACCCGGCAGCATTCAGCTATTCACTCACTGCCATTCGCCCCTACGAGAATGTTGGATCCAGATGGCGGATCGGCTGAGTCGAACTCCTTCTGCACTTCGGGCATGTTTTTACTAAGGGCAGATTAATACATCTCCCTTTGCTTCCTGGAGCTCTGGCACATGTGACTAGGACATGTGACCATGCACATCATCTCAGGGGAGGAAAATGCTTTTCCCTGAGATCTCATGAGATTACAGATGAGATTTTCCAGCAATGTTCTGCTGATGTAACCTTCCCAGAATGCAACACTTGGGCACATTACATCACTAATGCCCAAAAGGACCAGGAAGTGGGAAAACAATAATTGTAAGGAAAATAAAAATATGTTTGTTAAACTAATGAATGTAAGAGGATTTCATATCAGCATGCAGAGCTGCATGCTGATGATATGAAATGCTGCTTAGAGTTCAGGCTTACAGCAGGTTCACGCCGTTTTCCGGACCAGATCTGGACCGGAAAATGGTGTGAACCTGCCCGCAGTTCCAATGCATTCCAGACCAGACAAAATGAGACATGCAGTATTTTTCTGGTCTGATCTGGAACAGACTGCGCTAGTGTGAATAGAGGCCAGAAATAGCATAGGGATACATTAGGATGCATTTTGGGTGCGAAAACAATCTATTATGGTCTGGAGATGATCTGGATGTGGTGTGAATGGGCCCTTAGTGTTAGGAAAAGGCATCATAGAGGACAGTAACAAGAAAGGTCCGGATCTCACAGGCTGGCAGTGGTTACAATGTAACTTCTACAAATAACTTTTTGGGGGTTTTTATATGTTATTAGTACAGGCAGTCCCCGAGTTACATACATCCGACTTACATACGACTCCTATTTACAAACAGAGGCTATTACTGTACAGCAGGGGTAGTTGTAATGCTACCGCCCTCGTGCTGACGAGGAGTGCCCGCCTTTTTGGGTCTGGTTCGTAGTACTGTACGTACATTACAGGAAGTTGGCTCTTGTTAGACGTGCAGACGAGGGGTGCCCGCCTCTTCTTCGGGGTCACGGTGAGGTTTTTACTGCTGTCTGTATCCTCATTAGAAAGATTTAATCTCACTTCCTGTCCTGGAGACAACAGTAAGTGAGAGGAAATCTACCCCTAGGAAGGAAATTTCACTCCTGTAAGAGTTATCACGGGAAAAAAGTGTCTATACTGAAGCTTTATCACCAATCCTTGTTTACACGACAACCCAAAATTTTCTAAATCCAATTGTCACAGGGACAGAAGGTAAGGTGAAATCTTCTGAACAGGGGCGCACACAGCAAAACAAACTTTACAGGGGGTTAACCTTTCGTTTTGCTAATCCAAAAGCCAAAAAAATGTTTTGGCTGGAGTTACACTTAAAAAATTTACCTGTTCCAACTTACATAAAAATTCAACTTAAGAACAAACCTACAGTCCCTATGTTGTTCGTAACCTGGCGACTACCTGTACAATCCTTTTGTGTTTCATTTGCTCCAAGTCAGAATGTCCTCTTCTCTCTTCCCAGAGCTGGAAAACTTTTGGAGTCTGGATCTTTTATATTTTCCTACAGTAAGAAGAGTGAGTTTTACAAAATCTCAGTGTGTGTCTCTTCTCAGCCTCACCGGCTCTATGACGTCCCTGGGGACTGATAAACGGGAGAGCGCCAAACCGTTTCATGGCAGAAGAGAGTTCATTGAGGAACACTTCCATATTTATAGGAATTGTTGTAGAAGCTGAGATACAATGTGATAAGTAAAGGTTGGGTGAGTGAGATGCAAACCGAGATAGTATTATACTGGGCTGAATATTTGTGTGGAGAGGCGCCTACAGATATTAGACATCGGCGCAGTCTGGCCGATGGACACTCAACGTCATGGACAACTGCTGGACAAAAATGCACATTTTCATTGGATAAATGTGCACGTTGGTGGTTATGGAGCAGAGTGATAGAGGATTACAGGATAGTAGTGGGAGAAAACAACACCAATCGGTCAGGAAAATCCATCTCAACCAATTGGTTCTTACCCCAGGCAGGTGCAGTTAGGTTTCATCGATATACGCATGGGCCATTTCACGGAGAGATAGGTGGCAACGTGGGTAGCACACCAGCCACTTACCCCTCACGGTGGAATGAATGATAGGGGTGAATGAGGATCGATCCACATTTAATTCAATAGTGTCTGTATTTTTAATAGGTTTTTATGGTAAAATTAATTTTTCATGTAACCAACTGACTTGTCCGGATCCTGAAATTGACCACTACTAACACGCCATCTTGTGACGAGTTAACCTCCCTTTTTCTTCTGCACAAATACGGTCAGGGATCGGACTACACAAGCAGTTGTGCAAACATAAGGAGGGGAATTAGAATTAATCGGATCTCCAGGTAGGAACAAAACCCAATTTGAATTAGGTGCGGTTAGGGGGCATTGATAAAGACGTGCAGATATATAAACCACAAATGGCCAGATTCTCCTACACCTGTAGGCACCTTTAGTCCATCTTGGATGGATCACCCTCCTCTGCTAGCTCCAGGGCCCCTATAAAGAGGCAGTCATGGGGTAGTCATGTAAACGCCTGCACACTGCATGTAATGGTATGTGATATGATTCCATGTGGTTAGGAATCAATCACTCTCCCTGGACACATCAAATGTGCATGCAGGGAGAGTGTTTTCTAATCGCATGCAATCTTATCACATACCATTACATGCGATGTGCAGGTGTTTACATGCAGCTGCTGTCACCTGATCATTAACTGGAATGGGTGACCGCTGCCACTTGTAAATGCCAAATTAGGCATTCCTGCTGCAGAAAAACGGAACGTCCTGAGGCAGGAATCCCTAATCACACCTAAACTTACAGATATGAATAGGGCCTTATTGTGTGTGTATCCGTGTCCGTAGTACTACAGCGGATAAAGTTAACTTTAATTTTGAAGTATGAAATTTGGCAAGCGGCCCCCATGGCAGAAATACATGTGACGAGAGGCCCCCGAGTGAATTGAGTTTGAGACCCCTGGCTTAGAGGAATCAGTGCCCTGTTCCCCTACCAAGATAGCCGCCTTCACACGAAGACAAAGTACAGAGCAAGGCATGGATAATCAGTAATGGAGAACATGGAAGAAAAGTCCAGCTGCAAGGAGCCTACAGGCAATACTCATGGCTAGTCCATTCTGGGCACAGCTTCCGCAGTAGAGGAGGTCAACACAATGGCTTACTGGTTAGCTCTTCTGCCTTGTAGTGCTGGGGCCCTCGGTTATAATCCCAGCCAGGACACTATCAGCACAGAGTTTACAGGCTTGCATTGGTTTCCTCCAGGTACTTTGGTTTCCTTCCGAACTACAAAGCCTTGATGGAAAGTTTATTGGCCATACCTCACAAATTTTTTACAACGGAAAGAGGGACATATTATAGCTCAAAGTATGTAGACGATGGGCACACACCCCAATTATGCCGACCATGAAAAATTATTTTAAAAAAGTTTGGTTAAACTGGCAAGAACTTTTTTTTCCTCTTCCTTTAACTTATACTGTCTTTTCAAAATAACAAATGGAATAATTTAGAGGTTATATGAGTTGAATTTGATCAAAAATAGGGCAACTGAAGAAAAACGGACAGAGGGATTTAATTCCAAAAGAGGGACAGTTCCTCCAAATGAGGGAGACTTAGGAGGTATGTAATTGGCTCCTGTCTATATTCGCCCTAGTATGTGTGCATAGGAGATAGCGACCTTAGCTTGCAAGCTCCTTGAGGGCGGGAACTGATGTGAACTGATGTGAACATACAGAGGTGTGTAAACTGTAAGTGCTATCTATATAAATCCAGGTTCTCTTTATAGGTGAGCAATGATCACGCTGTATAGCATACACTACACACACTGCCTGCCCCAAAAAAGCAGTCACCACCTGGATTTAGCTAAGCAAGTAGGTAAAAGCTATATGGGGTTGCTTCAGTTGGTCAGGTTTAGGTTCAGTAACTTTATGTGCCCAAAAAAATGAGGTCAGCTGTCTACCTGAATATACTGAATGATCAGGTTTTTCCATCAATTGATTTTTTTCTTCCCTGATGGCACATTGGGCATATTCCAAGATGACAATGCCAGGATTCATCGGGCTCAGATTGTGAAAGAATGGTTCAGGGAGCATGAGGCATCATTGTCACACATGGATTGGCCACCACAGAGTCCAGACCTTAACCCCATTGAGAATCTTTGGGATGTGCTGGAGAAGACTTTACGCAGTGCTCCCATCATCACTACAAGATCTTGGTGAAAAATGTATGCAACTCTGGATGAAAATAAATGTTGTGACATTACATAACCCCCGAAATGATGCCGCGATGAATGTGTGACGTAATCTAAGGTAAAGGTGTCCAATGAAAGAGTGTATTACCTTTTTTGGGGCAAGGTAATGTATATGGCTACTCTCTCCAACCATGTTTCAAAGTGTGATTAAACCAGGGAAGACTGGAAGACTACATTGAAAATGTCCAAATATCCATAGCACCCATAAAAGGGAATCCCATATGATGAAGAAAGTCTCCCATCATCACTACAAGATCTTGGTGAAAAATTAATGCAACTCTGGACAGAGATAAATGTTGTGACATTGTATAAGCTTATCAAAATGATGTCATGGAGGGTGACATCAGGGTGGTCCAAAGAGGGTATGACTTTTATTTTTTGGTCAGGCAGTGTATGTTACGTTATTTCTTGAACCTTTTCACTAACTGTACCCAGATAAGATCAGTAATGACGTCCTCAGCAGCCGTTTCTTCTCTATTTTATTTTCTTATACATGTTTCATTTCGGGAATTGAGGGATTGTACAGTTTTTGTTCCTCCGCACAGAGCTCCATTATATCATCTTCACTTCCAGTCTACAGAAGTGGCTTCATTTTGACTACCGCGCTGATGGTTTTAATTAAGGGAAAAACTCCCGATGAAATTCTTCATCAAATGAAGAAAAAAACCTGGCTTCTAATATTTCTCCTGAAGTCCGTGGCCCTCCAGGGAAAACAGAGCGGCCCGTCGGCTGAAAACAACTGGTTAATGTAAGGGGCTATTGACATGTGTTTCTTATCTGGGGACGCACCAAAGCGGGCGGAATTTCAATGTTCACACTTGTTTCCTATGACACACGAGTACAAGGTTGTATAAACTCTTCTAGAAAAAGCAAGGTTAGAGAGAGCGGCGAATCAGCCATTGCAGGAAGATCAGCTAAAAGGTTTTTTTCACGTCTATAAAGGACCCGCTGTAATCTCGACAATAATCTCCATAAATCCTCGAGCTCTGGAATATTGATCTTCCTACAGATAGTCACAAAAGCAGGAATTCATTTTTTAAATCAGTTATTTTTATCAATCCATTTCTAATGTTTGATTGAATCTCTGATTTGTTTATGCGTTGACATCGGCCAATCATGTGTTGCTTTTTTTTCCTGATTGATAAAGCAAAAACTAGGGATGCACTGATACCGATTGTCACGTACCGTGGTGCGGGCCCGAAGTGATAAGGAGGACCTCCCTTGCGGTTCCGTCTGTGGAACCCTGAAGTGTAACAGGGGGCACAGGCAAGAGCAGCACGGGTGCCGGTATGAAATCCTGGGTGCCGCTGAGAGGGATCAAGCACTGTGGGAAACAAGGATAGTCAGAAGCAAGTGGGTTAACAACCAAGGAGGCAATACTAGTAGCCAGCAGGATCCAGCGAGTGGTCAGAGACAAGCCAAGGTCAGGAGCCAGAGAGGGGGAGTATAGCCAAATCAGAATCCAGAGAATGGTCAAGGACAAGCCGGGGTCAGAAGCCAGATAAATACTAGGAGCAAGAGCAGGATCCAGAGAATAGTCAGGTACAAGCCAGGGGTCAGATATAATGCAGAACACAGCAGGGAACAGAACAGACCTGAAGCACACAGGCTGAAGAGCACTCAGCAATGACTGGGAGTGCTGAGCCTCCTTTTATAGCCCTAGTGACATCACTGGGCGGCGTCCTGACGCACAGGGGCGTGTCCCACCAGCCCGTTGCGTCACAGGTGGGCGTGCCCTGCCGGGCCTCCTCGTCATAGGTGGGCGTGCCCCGCCGGGCCTCCTCGTCATAGGTGGGCGTGCCCCGCCGGGCCGCCTCGTCACTGGTGGGCGTGCCCCGCCGGGCCGCCTCGTCACCGGGTGCCGTGTCCCTGCATCAGACGGCCCAGCCAGGACCGGACCGCGGCCCGAGTCCCGACACCGATACTAGTATCTGTATCGGTGCCGATGAGTATTTGGGCGAGTACTCGTACTTGCCCAAATGCGCTGAAGCCTAGCCCGGTACCTGAGCTTCCGGTATCAGGAAGCTGAGTAGTGAGTCAATACACGCTGCCCGGCTTCCTGATTGGCCAGGAAGCCGGCTCCACTTGGTGAGGAGGGAGCATGGATGAGCTCCATCTGACCTACTTTTGACCTGCTTCAATGCTGTTGCATTCCCATAGACTTGTATGGAAAGGCAATACCCACTTGAAGCAAACAAAACCCATTAACACAGACCCTATATCTATATCTATGAATTAATTTGGCCCTTGAAGTTTATGATTTAATTTCCTCTTTATATGCCGCCAACATATTCCTCAACCCTTTACAGATTACATAGAATCATTTGTATTAGTAGTTCTTGCACCACCAGAGCTTGCAATTTAATTTCCTCACTAGAATTACACACAAAGGCCAGAATCTAATCAGCCTACACAGAACCCAGTGCACCGGTACTATAAGACATTCTTTACAACCAGTGGGATACTCAGTAAAGGAAATGTGGAGGTGTTGTCTATAATAAGCTCACTCACGGCATTGCCTCTAGATAGCGCATGACTGACATGACACTCCATTCACCAAAGTATAATAGTGAATCGGGGGATTGCTAGATATATATATATATATTAGGGATGCACCAATAGCGATACTAGTATCGGTGCTGATACCGAGTATTTGGGCGAGTACTCAGCCAAATGCTCCAATGCCTAGCCCGATACCTGAGCTTCTGGGATCGAGAAGCCAGGCAGCTTCCTGATTGGGAAGCTGGCTCCACTTGGTGACGAGGGAGCATGGAGCCGGCTTCCCGGCCAATCAGGAAGCCGGGCAGCGTGTAATGACTCGCCGCCTAGCTTCCTGATTGTCCTGAACAGGACGCCGGACGGAGTCATTACCAGCCCCCCGGCTTTCGGATTGGCTTCCTGATTGACCAGCTTCTTGACCAATCAGGAAGCCGGGCAACGAGTCATTACACGAGGTCAGATCAGCTTCCTCTCTTTCGCAGCAGGTCAGATGTGTCAGCTTAGCTAGCGTTCCACCAGCCAGGCAGAGACAGACAGGTACATGTTTCAGCTGAGACTTAATTTAACCCCTTTTGGGATTGTATTGTGAATGTCAAACATTGTGATGCAGCTGCCTGCAGGATTTTTAAGTTTTTAGTCTGAGGAGGAGGAAAATCTATGCATAGATTGTAACCTGCTGTTTTTTTGTACAGTGCTGACTTACATCTATGGCTAGGTAAGTTTTTAATTTTGGTTGCGCAATAAAAGATTTTATGCTATGTGCATTCTCTTTGATTTTTACATACATGGAATTTCTGAGTGATTTAATTATGGCAAAATAAGGAGAAGGAAAAGAACAAAAAAAACTAACAAACAACTAAAAATCGGTCGTCAATCTGAGGGATGGTTAAAGTGTTCTGTTGGAGATCGAGACACCAGAGGAATAGAGGAGATAATTAAAGATTGTTTATACTAACTGGAGTATCTGGTGAGTGGAAAAAAAGAGACAAGTTACAGGGAAGGGAGAGCACGGATTGGAATTAAAGAACTCACATTATATATATATTTTATGAACTTGAACACTTATTGATTTTGTTATGGATATGATTTTTATTAATTTACACTATGAACTGTAATATCATATATATAGATATATTTAAGACAATAAATTATTTGAAGTGGGGCACTTAGATAACACTTTCCACAGCTGGCTACTCGGTGACAAGGATTTTTTAAATACAAGTAGATTTTATGGTGGTTTATTATACACTTTTTTCACATGATGGTTTTATGTATGTTGTATGATTTCTAGCACTTTATATATGTTGAATTGTTTCCGATATTTTACCTTTGTTTTGTGGATCTATTGAGTTTGCTTGTTGCATAGAGGGGGGGACATAGCACTGTGTTTTTTGAACAATTATTAATTACACGGTGCCCGGCTTCCTGATTGGCCAGAAAGCCGGCTCCGTGCTTCCTCATCACCTGGTGAAGAGTGCAAATCAGCAAGCCAGGTGGCGAGTCAATACACACCACCTGGCGTCCTTAATGGGACTTCTGGTATTGGTATTCGGTATCGGCAAGTACAGAAAACAAATATCGCTACTCGTACTCAATACCAAAAAGACGGTATCGTTTGAATACTTTACTGATGCCACAATATACAACAACAGTATCATTTTTCAGAATACTCAATCTTTTATTCGAAATGTTTCCTTTGGGCTCCAGTCCGGTGACTCTGCCTAGGCTGAGATGATGTCATCAGTCTGCTGCAGGCAGGAAGAAGCATTTCCTCAGTCTCCTCTCTCCAGTGATCAGACTGCAACATTGTAACCTTGTAGCAAGGTCAGAATATGCAGTTGGGTTTTGGGTACCAGTTCACAAAAAGGATGTTGTGGAAAGAGCACAGAGAAAGAAAACTCAACTGGTAAGAGGGATGGAGGAGCTCAGCTATGAGGAAAGATGAGCTAAATTGAATGTATTCTCTGCAATTTAAGGGGGGACATGATCACCATATATAAATACATAAATGGTCCATATAGTGAACTTGGGGCAAAGTCACTGCAAAAGACAGGAGGGCACTCTTTGCATTTGGAAGAAAGAGGTTTATCCTCCACATATGCAAAGGCTTCTTCACAGTAAGAGCTGTAAAAATGTGAAATAGGCAATCTCACGACGGAGTTCTAGCTAGCTCCGGATGCTGGATGTATTCCTAAATGCGTAGAATATAACATGATAGTAACATTTATACAATAATATAAGTAATATAACACCAGAGATTGTTGATCCATAGAATATCCAATTGCCTTAGGGCAGGGATGGCCAAACTCCGGCCCTCCAGCTGTGGTGAAACTACAAATACCATGAAGCATCTCTCTCTGGGAGTCATGTCTGTGGCTATTAGACATGTGCGATTCGTTTCGTTACGAATCAAAATTCGTATGAATTTTCCTGAAATTCGTAGATTCGTAAGCATCCGAAATCCGAATTGCAGTTTCTGAATTATATCCGAAATACGAAATAATGGATATTACGAAACGGAACAAAACAAATTTTTTGACGGCGCACAAGTCTAGTGGCTATGAGAATCTTGCAAAGCCTCATGGGATTCGTAGTTCCACCACAGCTGGAGGGCCGCAGTTTAGCCATCCCTGCCTTAGGGGATCAGGAAGGATGTTCCTTTTTCCCTGTAGGAGAAAATTGGACCATTATAAGCCCCCCCCCCCTTCTTCTGGATCAGCTCTGGGTATAGGGATATGTATATGGATTTTTTCATTTGTTTTGTTTTTGCTGTTGACTGAGCTCAACAAATGTTCAAAAGCATTCAAATAGTCCCCCCATTGGTCAGCTTTTCTTAGCTCTCATCAGAATGTCAAATATTGGATGGATTCAAGAATCATATTGCATTGTGTATGTGGACGCACACCCATCTCCAGCAAAAACCTTTTTGATCGAGAGGGGAAGTTTTAGAACTTGTGTTGGTTTTATTGATGTCTGTGACCCCATTGGGGGGATATCCCTTAATATCTTTATATCTGTGATACCAGGAAAAGAAATGAGGGGGACCAAGGTTCTAACACGCTCATATCATGCCCTCATAGGAAGACTTTTCCATTCACTTTGTGCCCATCGGTCACCAGGAAGTTAAGGAAATCTCCCCAGTGGAGATACAAACCAATACAATCTTGACAGTTTTAAACCTTCTTCACTCGTTCCAAATCTTAGCAAAAAAAAAAAAAAGTTGGCTGCCGTTCAGCTTCAGACATATATGTGCAGCCATACATGACCATGTTCTATACACACAGCACTCAGCCAATGGTCCTGATACATTGAATTATGTTAAACGTACATGAAAGTGACTTGAATTGTCTTTTTTTGCCTTCAGTTGCAATGTTTGCAGAATGACATTATTAGATCATTAATTGATTTACTTGAGGAACAAAAAACACCATTCCTAATGAGCTTGACAAAGAGGTAACATCCTCGAAACGCGTTGCTCCCGAGCTTTCACCCACTACCTCACCAACCTGATCCTTCCTCACCTTACCACCATCCCGGTCGATTCTCCATCCTGCATCATCACCACGGCACGGACACTGGCCCAGACACGTCCATCTCAAAGCCTGAGTTCCTCCACCCGCAGCTGCAGCCCAGCCTGACGTCAGTCCTCACATCACTGGCACTTCACATTGCTTCAGCGCGGACACGGACACACTGTCACATCCATCCGGTCCCGAGACCCACTTAAAGTAAATGAACCATCTCCTCTTGCTTTCCCCACTTTGCTACTATCAGTTTCATAGTCCCCCTAGCCTTGCGCCCTCACGTTTGTTTTTTGTTCCACAAGTGCAGGCACTCCTCCTGTCTCCTAGGGCTGCAGGCGAGGTAGAGCTACAGCACTCTATCCCCTTGGCCCAATCCGAGAGCGCTGTTCGTATTATTTGTAATTGATTTACTTGCTGAGTTCTGTAAACTATGTAAATAGAAGATCCTTACCGGATATCCCAATAGCAGTAGTAGGATCACCAAAAGTTAATTTTATTGAACAACTGTCAAATGAAAACAAGCGCTTTCGGGGCTGCACAGGGTCCCTTTATCAGGCATCAGTCAATGTTAAACCTGGTGAAGGGACCCTGCCCACTTGCGAAAGCGCTTGTTTTCATAGGAACATTTGGTGATGCTACATGGATACTTCGGTGTGCTGGTGACATTCTTTGAAACTGTAAGCAATGTGAGTCTTCATATTCCCATCTGCTGAAAGTTCACATCCCTGATGAAGGGGGTCCCCTATAATAACCACTGAATCGTGTTGGATTGTTAATCTACTTTGTATCAATAAACTTTTTTCCTTAGACTTTACCAGTGCTCTGGCACTCTTTAACTCATCGCGCACCTTACATTCTGAATGTACAATCTCCTTTAGATCTACCAACATCTATGTAGTGTAAGGACCCGCCTGATTGGGTACAAATTGATTGGATAGTTTAGATAGGTCCTCCTATTAGATAATAGTTATAGATAATAGATATAGTTTTGGTAAATCTTAAGATTTACTCAGCACTCCTCTTAAGAGCCCTAATGCAAGCAGTGGGCTGTCTCTTGGGAGGAGTTATGCAAATATTGATATTACTTGATGGGTGGGTGTCAGCCCAGAGGAGTGGACATTCCTTGGAGGGTTTATGTAAATATTGAAATGCCTTGATGGGCGGCTCGGCCGCACTGCTCGCACACCCCTAAGGCCGGCCCTGGCTGTCAGTTTTTGAGGAGTGCCTGGGCTCTGCAAGTGGCTGATACCAAGACAAACTCAGGTACTTGCACTGCATATATTTAAATAAATACATTTAATGATGTTTACATTATTTTAAACTGCATTAATTTGTGTCTTTTGTATCTGCCTAGAATTATATGTTTAAGTGGACTTGTCAGCAAATGTAATCTATTCAAAGTAAACGCTCACGTTTAAGGTTTTAAGGTTCGACCTGGGGAACAAACTGGTGGGCAAACTCGGACTAACCTAGGTAACACTAGGTGCCTCGTGATCGTTCTGACGAAGGGGGGCGTGGCCCCGGAAATGCGTAAACGAAGGAGTCCTGTGCTGGGACACAGGTTACTGTGCAACCTATTATAGATGCCGCCCAGTCTTTGCTTGGAAGCTTTTATTCTGATTCACTATTGTGAGTATGTTTTTATCCTGTTTTGCAGCTTTTATCATTAAAAACAATCTACACTAGGGTGGGCGCCATTCTCTTTTCTTCTTTTCCCATAGTGTTGCAGCTCCACTGGCTGAAGTGGGGCAGCACCCCTAGTAATCCTCATTTGCATAAATTTTTCAATTGGTGGTCATAGTTTGGCGCTTTTCATTCGTTTAACTAGGTGCCTCGTGGTGCCTGTTCTTAGGCAGAGAGTTTACTGTTCTGTGTTTTAAGGTTCAATAGACATAGGAGGAAAGTCTGCTGCACAGACATTGTTCCATGATAGTCTATTATGCCTGACACTCAACACTGCCAAGCATTTGTGTTTATTTTGAAGGTGGGAGGAACAAAGCGGCACAGGCATGCATCGCCAAAGCTATATGTCTTGGTGGAACTTTAGAAATTAAATCTAAAGATTCCTCCCAAATGCCTCACCTCATATGTAGATAACATGTTACCAGTGCACCACCGACATACCAACCACTGACTTACCATGAAGAAATTTTATTCTTGTCCATGAGTGTTCCCAACAAGGTGGTGATGCACTTAACCATACAGGATTCCATCATCCAGGCATATGTACCAAAAGTGGAAGGATCTGTGGACTGTCATCCCATGGATATGGCTATCTTTATATCTGCTAGTTACAGGTCCTGTGAACACTAAAAGACTAGTACTTTATCAATGGTGGGGTTTTTTATAGCTTGAGAACATCTTACACCGAGAGACAGAGGAAGTGACATGAAGCAGACACAGAGAGTAGCAGTCAGGGATTAGTTGCAGATAGCAATACAAATGGATCCGTGGTGCACATAACTCCATGGGAGTAAACATACCAGGCTACATTTCCCTACATCATACATTATACCTGAGTGCTTCATTTATGTCGTTACCAAATAAGTGCTTGACAATGTCTGGCACTAGCGCTTGAACGTTTTGGCACTGTTGGACAACAAGATGGTATAAGCCATAAAGCCTCTTTGGGTCTACTGGGTGTACTTGGATCTTCTGGAGACGCGTAACAAAAATTAATAAAAAGTTACACAAATTTACCATTGCTTATCTCCTCCCATTGGAATATTTCCCTTCTAGTTGAGTTTTCTCTCCAAACAGCTGACATCATAGCTCTGGCACTTATGTACTGTTGGACAACAAAATGGCATTAGCACTAAAGCCTCCTTGGGTCCACTGGGTGTACAGGCAGTCCCCGAGTTACCAACATCCGACTTACATACGAATCCTACCTACAAACAGAAGCTTTTACTGTACAGCAGGGGGTCCCAGGCCACAGCCAAATTGTACCGCGCAGCATTTCAATAGTTGTAATGCTATCGTGCTCGTGCCGACGAGGAGTGCCCGCCTTTTTGGGTCTGGTTCGTAGTACTGTACGTACGTTACAGGAAGTTGGCCCAACATTTTCAAAATCCAATTGTCACAGGGACAGAAAGTGAGGTGAAATCTTCTGAACAGGGGCACACACAGCAAAACAAACGTTACAGGGGGTTAACCCTTCCCTATGCCATATCTCAAAACTAAAAAAAATGTGGGGCTGGAGTTATACTTAAAAAATGTACCTGTTCCAACTTTCAAAGAAATTCAACTGAAGAACAAACCTACAGACCCTATCTTCATAACCCGGGGACTGCCTGTAGTTGGGTCTTCTGAAGACATATAAGAAAAATTAAGGAAAAGTTACACAAATTTACCCAATGGAATATCTCCCTTCTAGTTGATTTCTCTGTCCAAACATTTGATGTCATAGCTCTGGCACTTATATATGGTTGGACAACAACATGGTATTAGCCATAAATCCTCTTGGTCTACTGGGTGTACTTGGGTCTTCTGAAGACATATAAGAAAAATTAGGTAAAAGTTACACAAATTTACCGTCACTTATCTCCACACAATGGAGTATTTCCCTTCTAGTTGAGTTCTTTCTCTCTCTCTCTCTCTAAACAGCTGACAGTATACCTCTGGCACTTATATACGGTTGGACAACAACATGGCATTAGCCATAAAGCCTCCTTGGATCTACTGGGTGTACGTGGGTCTTCTGAAGATGTGTGACAAAAATGAAGGAAAAGTTACACAAATTTACCATTGCTTATCTCCACCCAATGAAATAAGCAGTGTCGTGACTGAAGAAAGGTTGAGAAATTCTGCATTAGATGTGAGGACACAGAGAGACATACCACAGGTGGAGCGGAGGGGGAGAGAGGTGATGGAGGTCCATCAGACGTTAAGGCGCCAAGGGACATGCCACAGCTAGAGCTGAGGGGGGGAGGTTATACAGGTCCATTAGATGTGAATCTGTCCTTGGACCCCTTCTCTTCTCTATCTACACCTCTTCCCTTGGTCAGTTGATCACTCTAGAGTCTCTCCCATCCTATGGAACGCTTTACCCCAACCTGTCTGTCTATCTCCCACTCTGACTGCCTTTAGGCGATCCCTTAAGACTCATCTCTTCAGGGAAGCCTATCCCACCTCAACCTAACCGCTCAACTATCACACTCTCAAACAATCATCCCCGCACAGCTACCTCCTCATGTATCAATTGCCCCTCCCTTTTAGATTGTAAGCCCTCAGGGGCAGGGCCCTCCTTACCATCTTGTCTTGAATTGTATTGTGATTGTAATGTCTTCCTTATATTGTAAACTGTTGGCGCTATATAAATCCTGTATAATAATAATACACCAAGGAATAGACCACAACCGGAGTGGAGAGGGAGAGAGGTGAGTGGTCACTGCCCCAGGACCAAGGATCGAGTATTTCTTCTGTATTTTCCCACCTAGAGCAAAAACAAGCACCCCCCAGGTACCCCCTGCAAGGGTTAATTTTCAAAACCCTGGAGTACTTCTTTAAATTGCCTATTGAGTGGCAAGTTCATAAAAATATCAACCATAATCAATAAAAACAGAAAAAAAAATCCATTGGAGATATTGATATTTACAATCCAGCAAAAGGATGAGCCGTCGTTGGGTTTGTCGGCCTTTTGATAGATGTTGACCAAAGTCTTTAATATTTTTTACATTTAAAAAAAATTTTTAATCCAAAAACATTCAGGTCGGTCAAAGAAAATCAGACGTCTACTATTCTTTTTTCCCCTTAATCCGTTATAAATCTCATTGGGCGCACTTTTTTTTTAAGAGGCCCGTGTCCATGCAAAAACAACAAAAAAAGGTTCACCGGAAAGTTTTTGTTGCGCCGGTTAGTGCTTTGGTTTTTGTTTTTCCTTTTTTTTGGTGCCCCGTCTTAATCCGAAGAAAAATTGCTTCTCATTTGCAAACGTATCGCTCCACAGTCCTCTCGCATTTTTTGCAGGTCACGTAGCAACACCAGTGGTATTTACAATGGCACCTCTCCACCACTTTGTCCATGTACGGGTTGTAGCCCCTTCCGCAGCACATTAAGTCACAACTGTCGCTTCCATTGGATGTTTTATTGCATTGTCTGTAAGAAAAAACAAAGAGCGTTAATCATGTCGCCTTCAACTGAGGGGAGCCAACGCCATTGTTTGGCAGAAACACAGAGACTAGTTAATGACAAATGGGGCCTAGCAGCAGATGTATCAACTTATTGCAGAATAAAGCAGAAGGGAGAGAGAGAATGCTTTGTGTGGGGACACCCGGGCCACGGCGGACGGGTTGGTTAGACGTCCTTGGATGCCGCTGCTCTGTGGAATGTACACACACACAAAGTCAGATGCCTCGAGGTCTTCTGCAAACTAACCGCACCAGATATATCAGACACTTTCTTGTGTTGTGAGAGTTTGAATTATGTGAGAGTTATGAATATAATTAGAGTCATTTAGTCAGAAGCTCCTATGAGAGCCGGTGGTTCCTCGGGGCCCCAGGATACGGTGCAGCTGGGTGTTATTGTTCAATGGCGTATTTATGGTTTTCAATCCTGATCAGACTTGTGATGAAATGATGTCATACGTCTACAATGATTCAAGTGATAAATACGCCATTGAAGAGCTTCCTTAGAGCAAAATTGGCTTGTAGGTAATGTTCCTTTGCACCGTAACCCAACCTAACCTTTTCTTTTTGAACAATTGTCTGTCTGTCTGTCTGTCTGTCTGTCTGTCTGTCTGTCTATCTATCTATCTATCTATCTATCTATCATCAATCTCTATCTCTATATACAGTATATATTAGGGATGCACCAATACCGATACTTGGTATCGGTGCCAATACTGAGTATTTGGGCTCGTACTCACCCAAATGCTCCGATACTTACCTCCGATACCCGAACTTCCAGTCAGAGGGAGATCTCCCTCTGACCACAAGTGCAGCGGGAGCATGGAGCTGGCTTCCTTTCCAATCAGGAACCCATGCGGTGGGTTATGACCTGCCTCCCGGCTTCACTTGTTGCTAGGCAGCCTGGCTTCCTGACCAATCAGGAAGCTGGGCGGCATGTAATGACCCACCTCCTGGCTTCCTGATTGATCATGAAGCCAGGCTGCCTAGGAGCAAGTGAAGTCGGCTTCCTAGCCAATCTGAAAGCCGGTAGGCAGTTCATGATGTGCCGCTCGATCGCCCCCCCCCTTTCCTGCCCTGCCGGGCTGGGGTTCCCCCTTACAATTCCTACCAGACCTAAAGGGCCTGGTATGGATTTTGGGGGGAACCCCACACACTTTTTTTTAACTTGGGGGGGTTCCTCCTAACATTCCTACCAGACCTAAAGGGTCTGGTATCAATATGGGGGAGGGGGGGGGAGACCTAACACTTTTTTTTCTCTTCTGCAGACTGTAAAAGAAAAAAGTATTTATTTTCTTTTTTTGTGTTATGTCACTTTGCTGCAACGAAAATTCGTCCACAAATGAAAATTCGCACAGACTACCGCTAACGAATTTCGGAATCGGAAATTCAGATTTGTTTTCATTCATCATTTCTGTCATGCGAATCACAAAAATTCATCCGAATAACGAATCTTTCCAAAAAGAATCGTACATGTCTATTATTTAAGGAGTATACCTCTGCAATCATTATGTCGGATGTAACATGTTGGCCTGGATGGAGGGCTGTGTATCCAGCTAGACACTTGTGTAATGTAACAGATTAATTCTACAATAAAGAAGTGCAGAAAATGTAATAGCAGCATAATAGCCAGGAAAATTGTATTTTCAAGCTGTATATTCCTCCCGGGGGAGTTGTACTTTAAGAAGACAATGTATTCTACTTCATTTACAGGCGTATGCAGGTTTCCGGCGCCGATACAACAATTGGTGCTGTTTGGCGGAATCATAAGAAGTCTGCAGATGAAAGGGCGGAATGACAGGTTGTATATAAACACACAGTAGCACAAGACAGATTTTGAAAACTGATCCGAGAGGCTCAACAATGCAGCCAAGAAATAAGTGCAGATTACTTATCATGGTGGGGGGGGGATGGGCATGTGTGAAAGCAGTGTGGTAACCGACACAATGGACCACAATGGTAAAGAGATACTAATAGGAGATAGAGATAGAGCCGCCATCGCTACAATGTAATCCTGAGTATAGAAAGAGCCGCCACTGATACAATGTAATCCTGAATACAGAAAGAGCCACCACTGATACAATGTAATCCTAAATAACAAATAGACTGAAAGGACTAAACAAACCTAAAGCTGGCCATACACCAGTTTGTTAGAAAAAGTTTGTTTTTTGGAACGTTCAATTTTCTAATAGTGAATAGAGTTGAATTGACAATCATTTTCAAACCGCAGTAATAAACAAAATCCAAGGAGCAGGAAGGAAACATTTTTATGAATGGAATTTTAACAGTGAAAGTGGTTTTCATTTGGGAAACTCTATTCACTCCAAAATCCATTGATAAAATCCAACGGAATTTCAAACAACATTCGTCAAGTCTCTGATGGTAAATAATAATCAATGCGATCTGCACCAGTAGAGTGTAAGTGAAAGCTACTAAGCACTAATGATCGTGATGATCAAAATGAATATAAAGAATAAATAATGTGCCGAGATGATTATCAGTCAAAGCATTTGAGAAAACAATCTCATATAACAAAACATTAAATAAAGATAATCATAAAACATGCAACTTCTGTGCAGTAGAGTACCATAGAAGGGAAAGTCCAAGTGTAATCAAATGGAAGTAATAAACTTCTAAAACTGGTGAAAGTGATAAACTAATAATATAGAGATCTTCTGCCAGAGAAATCTTGCAGACCGCACACCAGATAGATGCTCCAATCCACAAGTGATGAATGGTGATATACAGTTGGGCGCTCACCTGGGCTAATGACCAATACAGGCCATAAAACACTGTTCCCTTCTTGGCGGGGAGGGACACCTTTTAGGCATTGACTCCGGACCAACTCATGGTAACATCCATCCAAAAAGAGACAAGCAACAAACACATAGAGGTCTATTCACAAAGCTGACGTAGGCAGCCGAGTGACTAACCAACCCGAAGTGAAGTGAGCCGAGCGCTGTTCGGCTATTCACTTCAGGCTTGTACTGCTGATTTCAGCCGTACACCGACTAAAATCAGCCGTACATCGGCTTGCTGTGGCATGCTCAGCATGTTCGGCCGACCCGAAGTGCAGAAGGAGTTCGACTCAGCCAATCTAACATCTGGATCGGCTGAGCCGAACCTCCGGCAGGCTACTCGCTGCTGTTCGGTCTATTCTTATAGATGCCGAACAGCAGTGAGTAAATAACCAGAATGCCACCGAGCGGCATTCGGCTCGGCTCGGCTATTCTGCTCGGTACCTCAGAATAGAAAAACAGTTTAAAAAGTAGAAAAAATTAAATAGAAAATGATTGGGCGGAGCTAGTAGTGACAGCTAGCTCCGCACAACTGTTTTCTATTGGCCAGGCGGTTCTGCTGCCGTCAGAATAATTTTTTTTTTTAAAAACACCATAGGAATGCATAGCTAGATTCCTATTGGCTATTTCACTTTGCAATAGCAAACTAGCTATTGCACCCACCCTCTGCTGCTGTTAATCACTAGAAGGGGACCTGATGGAGAACTTCAGGTCCCCTCTGCTGATTGACAGCAGCAGTGGGCAGGTGTAATAGCTAGTTTGCTATTGGCTATTGCAAATTGAAATAGCCAAAAGGAATGTAGCTATGCATTCATATGCTATTTTTTTTTTTATTTGCTATTTTTTTTTTTATTCTGACGGCAGCCAATGGCTTCGATGTCAGAAGAAAAAAATTAAAAGGACAACACAGAAGGGGCTTCGGCTCAGCCGATCCAGATGTTGGATCGGCTGAGTCGAAGTCCTTCTGCACTTCGGCTCAGCCGAATATGTACGGCTGAAATCAGTCGATGTACAAGCCTGAAGTGAATAGCCGAACAGCGTTCGGCTCACTTCAGTTCGGCTGAGCCATTCGGCAGCTTTGTGAATAACGCTCTTTGATTCCTGATCCTTTAAGAGATTTGAAGATGGGCAGAAACATTCTGCCCCAGGGCCAGTGGCTATGGATTACAGCCCTTTGCACCTCATCATTGCTTTTTGCGCTGCCTGGCTGAATAAACCTGATGTATAATCAGCCTGGAAGCGGCTGCCTGACAAGCTCACTGTGTATATTTTATGGAAATATTAATCATATTGTGCAATATAGCTCCGGGGTCTCCTGGGTAATACACACAGGTCATAAAAATATATTCCTGTCAAATCAAAGCCTGCACAGCCTATGATGGAAAACAGCATTCAGTAGATACACAGTCCTCGTAGAAGTCCCAGATAGCAGGGTGTGGGCACTCACATGCCACAGGCAGACACTATTCAGCTGTGATGTGAATTGTAGGAGGATATTTGAGAAGCTGATACTTATGGACATCAGTATTATACAGTCAAATCTGAAAGAGTAGAGATACAGTGCCATAACTTTCTTTGATGGCTTTCTGGAGACAAAGCAGGCGTTAAAGCTAAACTACAGCTATGAAATAGAATATGAAATAGAAAGAACACAGAGTTTACCTCTGTGTGCTCCAAGCCAAGCTATAATTTTTTTTATATAATGTGTGTATGACCCACTCATATATATCTTCATCCACCATCCAACGTCTAAGTTCTCTGATTTTCAGCACTGAAGAATGGGAGGATACTTCTGACAGTCCCCACGTCCCATCCTGATGACGTGAACTCTTCCTACTTCCTTGAACTGGATGGACCTTTGTCTTTATTCAACCTGTTACTATGTTAATATGATATGGTAATATCTGGATAAGGGGACCACAACAATATTTGTTGGCTGCATACTGACCAGTCACCATCACCAGAACCACTGTGGTGGAAGATCATTGTGTGTATTAGGTAAGTGTAAGTGGCTGAATAATCCTGTTGGTATAATCAGCCTGGAACTGGCAGCCTGACAAGCTCACTGTGTATATTTTCTGGAAATATTAATTATATTGTGCAATATAGCTCAGGGGTCTTGGCTGGGAATGGGTGAAGGAGCATGGTTCTTGGCTGGGGATAGGTGAAGGAGTATGGGTCTTGGCTGGGGATAGGTGAAGGAGTATGGGTGAAGCAGTATGGTTCTTGGCTGGGAATGGGTGAAGGAGTATGGGTGAAGGAGTATGGTTCTTGGCTGGGGTTAGGTGAAGAAGTATGGTTGAAGGAGTGTGGTTCTTGGCTGGGGATAGGTGAAGGAGTATGGGTAATGGAGTATGGTTCTTGGCTGGGGATAGGTGAAGAAGTATGGGTGAAGGAGTATGATTCTTGGCTGGGTATAGATGAAGAAGTATGGTTGAAGGAGTATGGTTCTTGGCTGGGGATAGATAAAGGAGTATGGGTGAAGGAGTATGGTTCTTGGCTGGGGATAGGTGAAGAAGTATGAGGGAAGCAGTATGGTTCTTAGCTGGAGATAGGTGAAGGAGTATGGCTCTTGGCTGGGGATAGGTGAAGAAGTATGGGTGAAGGAGTGCGGTTCCATCGATGGCCCAGAATGCTGCCAAATCTTATTTGCCAACAAAGTAGTGACATCTCGCTGGTAACAACAGGAAAGTCCTTAGTTACCCTTCCTGTGGCTGGTGATTTGTCACCACTGACAGGACTGCTGGTGTGAAATGGCCTAAGGAAGCCCAAGGGGATGAAGACTCCGGAAACAAGGGCCACATTTAGCCAAACTTCCTGGCAATATGGAGTCAGCCAGTGAAAGATCAAGGGCTAGCAATCACCTTAATGACTTATGCTAATAGGTTTTTAGATTGTCCAGGGTCTTTCCCCGAATTTAAGACATATGAAACAGCTTCTAAACTTCAGAAACAGCCAAACAGGAAAAGTAACACATTTGCTGGATGCAGGCAACAAAAGACTGCAGGTACTTTCCACACAGCATGCTGGACCCACCACCCCAGGTGTCCCAGCCACTCTCTTCCTGCAGACAGTTTCGATCAATGGAGATGCGTTTGATATAACACGGGCTTTAGCTCCAGTAATATTCTACAAATTGTCCGCTGTTGCTGGGTTTTTAATACCATAGTCGATTCTGGTTTCTTTGACATTGCTTTTAGTGTGCTGCTGCAATGGCCTTGTGTCTTCAAACTAGTGTTGCAACATCCATGTCCTGGAGTATTCTGCCTTAAACGACAGCCTGGGACAGGAGACAGGTTCCTCCGGGAACACTATCCGCAATGTCTGCTCTGCATTCCACCCACAATCTGACAGCGTGCTGGTAAAGTGTCAGATTGGGGAGGGAGAGCAGACAATACAGGTAGAGTCCTCTTAGAAAGTTAGCCTTAAGGACACTATAACCAACCTCTCTTTCAGAAAACACTACTTTCCTGGCTGCTGTACTCATGTAGGCCCTTCAGTACTTTCTTACAAATGGAAGTCACTATGGCAGCCTCCATATTTTTCTCAGCACAAAAAAGTAGACCCTAACCGGATTGCATTTAGTTTGCTAAAGCTTTGATCAATAATTGCCAGTTTCTTTTTATAAAATACATTTTCACATTTCTTATCCTTTGTTTCACCTTAATGTAAACCTTCAGCCACTTCCTGTCTACATGCACCCACTCCAGCATCAGCTGTACATGGACAGGCTTCCTGATAATCATGCCTATGCAAGGTAAATGCCTATGCAGGGATCATGCCTATGCAAGGTAAACATGGAAGGATGTTTGTAGTCTCAATTAGGGATGGTCCCGATGTTCGAGTCGAACAACAGTTCGACTTGAACATCGGTAGTTCGTGTGTTCGGCGAACACACAAACTATCAGGGCGTTCGGCGGGCTATTTGCCCATCAAACACCCCACAAGACACTGTGCACCACACAGTGCTAAGTAATGATGACTTTGCCTAATCATAGATCTCTTTAGGGTCACGGGAGGACATATACTAAAGTCCTCCCTTAACCCAAAGCTCAGTATATAGCGGGTTGTCGAGATCCACCCAGCTGGCTGATTGACAGCAAACTCTGCCTATCTAGAGGCAAAGCCAGCTGTGCCCGCCCCCTCCCCTGTCCGTTCCGCCAGTCAGCACTGGAGGATCGGAGAGTGGGGTAAACCCTGCGGGTAGCGGTGACTGACAGTCACCGCTCACTGCCGGGAGACGATCGGGAAGTGAGCGAGCGACAGTATGTGTTCACTCACTTCCCAAACAATAGAGCCGACCTGTGACAGTTTCAATGTCACACGTGGGCTCTATCTATGAGGATGGGTGTAAATCATTAACCTCATAGTTCTATTTTAATAATAGAATGCAATGCCAAGCTGCAGTGGAAGTGAGGAAAATACTTTCTGGTACAGAAAGAAGTCTCCAGAGAGAGAGACATAACCTACCCCTGTACTAAGCATTAGTAAGACCTCATCTAGAAGATGCAGTTTAGTTTTGGGCTCCAGTTCCCAAAAATGATCTTGGGGAACTAGAGAGAGTGCAGAGAAGGGCAATTAAACTGATAAGCGTCATGGAGGTGCTCAGCCATGAGGAAAGATTAGCTGAACTGAATATATTCTCCCTTGATAAGAGTCGTTTGGGGGGGTGGAGCTTATGATAACCTTGTATAAAAACAGATATTGAACTTATGCAATGTGGTTCACCTGTGGCTCATTGGAAAGGACAAGGGGGCACTCTTCGTCTGAAGGAAAGGAGGTTTAACCTCAACATATGGATACGCTTCTTCACGGTAAGAGCTGTGAAAATGTTTAATAGAATAGACTAGTTCTTAGCCAGCTCGGTTGATTGTTAAAAAAAAAAGCCGGATACGTTTCTAAATGCAGAGAATATAACTGGCTATTAATATAGTAATAACACCAGGGATTTTTGATCCAGGGAATATCAGATTGCCTTAGGGGATCAGGAAGGAATTTTGTTTTCAAAATCGGACCATGCTTTAAGGGTTTTTTTTGCCATCCTCTGTATTTTTTACTCTGAATTTAAGTTTTGAATAAGCAGGTTTTCAGTTTATTTAATTTATTCATTTTCTATTGGTTGAACTTGATGGACCTGTGTCTTTATTCAACCTGAGTATTTAACTTGCACTGACTGGTAGAATGAATTGTAGATAGGAATCAGTCACTGCTGTGGATGGGCTATGTATTCAGGCTGATAAAGAGCGTGGACCTCTGTAATTCACGATTTAGAGTAGCAATGAGAGGTTCTGAAACTGGAGAAGAAGCATTTTAGAGAAAGAGTATTGCTCTTTTATTGAAGCCAACATGCCTTGCCTAAGGACAAGGCCATTGTTATGAAATGTAAACTGACCCTCACGCACTGTCCTTACGGTAAGAGACATCCTACTGTGCTGGTGACACAAAGCTGGTGGATGTGATTAGTGTGTTGTGTTACATGTACATTACACTGTTCACTGGGTAGATCACATTGCTACTGTATGGAGTCACTTTTGTTAGGTGAATAGCTTCTATTCAATAATGCAGCATGTAAAGCTGGCCATAGATACCAGAATATGTGCAATCTAACTGTCTACCGATATTTTCTGAGCCAGTTCCTCCCTAAACAGGAGCCACCTTGTCACTCAGGTCTCCAGTTTTGAGCACTAAAGAAGGGAGGAGGAAGCGTGCAAAGACAGTCTCAATGCCGAGGAAAACAACAACAATAGGGAAAGGTTTTTCAATATGCCGAATCATGCTGCCAAAGAATGCTTATTCGGGGCCGCCATTAAACTGCCCCAAAGACACTGGATCGTCAGCAGATCTGACCAGAACAAGAAGGAATTTGGAGGTTGACATGTGTAATGTTTATAGGCACCTTGAAGGAAAACTCAGAAATATATTCCAACTTTTACAAAAAAATAAAAAAAATAAATGCACCAACATGTTAATCTGTTCATTGTTTGCATTAGGGCATGCAAAGTATTGCAACCATGATCAGTGGATCGGGGCTGCAATGCCCAGTCTCCTGCAGACTAATTCTCCAGTTATGCAAGACCATCAGTTATGGGGCTGAAGGAAGTAATCAATGGACAACAAGTGTGGTAACATCACCTCAGTTGTATTTCACGTAAATGGGTCTATGAATGGATGAAGCGGCTGTGCGGCCACACTGTAACTATAAGCTCCCCAGACACATAGAGAGATGCCCCATGGGATCAGAAAGGAATATACATAAGCATCTGATGCACCCGATTCCACTGCTTCATACAACAGTTCTTTTAATATTTTATTGTGGACTGAAACACTGATTATTTTATAATAGTCTATTTTTCTTTCTGATATAAAGGTTCGTTGCATAAAGTTTTAGATCTGTGGACATCTTCCATAGGAGAAGTGTTTTGCACTGCATTCGGGGGACGTGTGTTAGGCAACTGTCGATAGTTCTAACATTATCTATTTGATATGGGAGAATTCTGCTATTATTATATTTGGGGGTGCAGTGGGTTAATGGTTTTAATGGGTTTTTATGTACTATGGTACTTTTGTTGGATATTTATAGAAGAAAACAGTCTTTTGAGGGGATTTTGGCGTATACACATTCCATATATTTATTTATTTTTTTGGCATACCGTATCTATATTTAGGAGGTTTGTTGTAGTCTGAAACAGAAGCAAATTGACGCAGGAGAGAAAAAGGGTTTGTGTATATTGTTAGCATTATGTAGGATTAAAAGAGAACTATGGGGTAACCTTTTTATCCCATACATAGTTCTCTGTAGGGTCACGAGAGGACATATACTAACCTCTTCCCGTGGTCCAAAGCTCAGTATATAGCGGGCTATTGGCCGCTATATACTGAGAGTGCCACAGCCAGGACGGATCCTGACAATACTGTCGAGATCCACTCAGCTGGCTGATTGACAGCGGGCTCTGCCTATCTAGAGGCAGAGCCAGCTGTGCCCGCCCTCTCCCCCGTCCATTCCTCCAGTTAGAGCTGGAGGATCGGAGAGGGGAGGGGGGTAATCCCTGCGGGTAGCAATGACTTACAGTCACTACTCTCTGCAGGGAGATGATCGGGAAGTGAGTGAGCAACGGTATGCCACTTCCAACCTATAGTGCTGACCTGTGATAGTTTCATTATCACAAGTTGGCTTTAACTATGGTATGAGGTTGAGTGTAAATCCCTCACCTCACAGTTCTCCTTTAAGTCTTGTTGACGGGGTCACAAATTAGCATAATTACTATTTCACATATTTGCGGTAACATTAGAATGACATTGCATTCACTTATGTGAGTATTTGATGCTTTTGCGGTGAATGATAATTGTCATCCAGATCATCCAACATCACTGTTGCAATCTAGGGACTGATCTGGGGAGGGAATATTTGTATTTATCTTTAGGTTATATGCTGAATATTTTACTATTCCTTTACACTTTTTCGAATTTTTTTTATTCTACTTTTTTCTTCATGGGGGGGGGGGCTGTAGCTGGGCTGCAACAGATCACTTCTTATAGTGATCTATTGCTGGTTGCAATCAGCCAGCAATAGACCACTATAGCAGTGATCTATTGCTGCAGGAAAATGCTGAACAGAGTTGTAACTACTCACGGGATATGCCATTATGTCACTCATGATGTCACTACACTAGCAATGTAAACACAATAAGGAGCTCCTATGAAGAGCACTGTAGAAGTATTGTAACCCCAAGACCTGATCGTTTGTCATGATCTAGATGAGGCTCGGAGTCCAGCAGCTGAAACAGCAGGCAAAGTCGTAGTCAAACAGGCCGAATTCGGTACACAAGCAGACGGTAGGAGTGTAGAAGCGGGCAGAAGCGTAGTCAGAGATCAAGCCGAGTTCAGTAGCCAAAGGTATCAGGTTTGAAGCAGAAGACGATGAGAGTAGTCGGTGAATCAGCAGCCAAATGTCGGTAGCAAGGAAGCAAGATATTGGCAGGAGCACAATAATCTGGCAAACAGGAAGTGCAGAGGCATGG
Source organism: Nanorana parkeri (assembly GCF_000935625.1). Classification (NCBI taxonomy): domain Eukaryota; kingdom Metazoa; phylum Chordata; class Amphibia; order Anura; family Dicroglossidae; genus Nanorana; species Nanorana parkeri. The sequence goes on along the minus strand of NW_017306920.1, from coordinate 438,716 downwards.
CTTAAATAGGAAGTTCAAGGGAGGAGCAAGGAGTTCAGAGTTCAGCAGAAACTAGGTTTAATTGAGGATTACACAGGAGATCAGGCAAGGAGCTATCCAAGGTTCTAAGGTGGCTCAGCAGGTAGAACCACTGCCAGCTACAGGGGAGGCCCTGGGTTCAGATCTGGTTCCTGACATCGTTTCAGCTCTTGGGCTTAGCAATTGACCCTGACTGTTTCAGCAGCTCTAGCCTAGATGCCAGACCTGAGACTGACAGGCATTTTAAAAAGGCTTTGGGATCAATAGCCACTATCCCAGTGCTGTTTAAAAATGGCATCTGTAACTCGCTTGGTTAACACTTTCCCATCGTATGCAACACTTTAAACAAATACATTTTTGGCTTTTAATATATTTTAAGTGACCCACTCATTAATAGATTCTACCCCACTTACTTTCCCACAATTCCATCTTTTTTTGGAAAGATGGAATTTGACAGAGTAATCATTCCGGAGGATAATAATAAACTAACTTGGCTGCACTGATTTCATTTTTATGAATCTAGTTATTATTTTTATACATGTATGGGCTCATTAATTATCTAGTGAGCGAGCTGCTTAGTTCAGTTTTGGACAAAGTTCTGTAGGACCCTTGAGAGTCCTGTTGGAACAAGGCACAGTTTGTATTTACTAATAATTTGCTGACTCCGTCCACGGCTCCTCTTTAATCAGAGCCGATAATGTGTTTTCCAGGGTCAGGTAGAACCTCATTAGAGGGAAGTTATAGGGTGTGCGCTTATGAGATCGGGGACATGACGGGGAAGAGAGTATCCCGGGCTGAGATGGAGTTTTCTTTGCTTATTGACAGTCATAAATCCACAGAGCTGCTTAGAGATGTGATGCTAAGGGAATTCTACTCCAGATCGGCTTTCAGCAAGAAGAAAGAAATATGGAGGAGAGTAAAATATATATAATATTTGGCAAAAATTGTGGCTGGAATAGGGACAGGCGCGAGAGAATTAAAGTGAACCTGTGATTTTTTTACCCATGCAGGAACTAGCAACAGGTTAATTAAAAAACCATCCCCACTGAATATACCTACCCTTGCTCCCCTGCCAATGTAACCTGGTTTTATTTGTATTGGAAAAGATCATGAAAGTAGCTTTTGTTAAAAGAACAGATCCATGGCCGGTCTGGGGTCTCTATTTGTGCCGAGTGACTGATCTTGTATCCACCCCCTCCTGAAGTTTTCTGCAGGTAGCCTGTAGTAGGTGGGGTGGATAAGTGGATAACTGGGTTTGCAATGGTGTTTGATGCACACAAAGTAAATGTCTTTCCTTTGTGAGGAATATGCTGTATTTAAATTATTGTTTTTGGGATTAGAGTTCAGTTTTAATTAATTATTTATTTAACTCAAAATAGATGTCCAACCAAAAATGTGTGTCGGTTATGGAGTAAGGGAAGGGATAGAACCTGTCACTTTTTTATTGCTGTATGTATAGAAATGTCACCAGCACACCAATGATTCTATGAAAAACGTGAAAGTCCATTTATTGAAGGAACATTGCCATTCAAAAAGTAGCACTTTCGGGGCCACACGGGGTCCCCTTCATCAGGCGCCATTCTGAGCCTGATGAATGGGACCCTGCGTGGCCTCGAAAGTGCAAGTTTTTGAATGGCGATGTTCCTTCAATAAATGGACTTTCACAGTCTTCATTGAATCATTGGTGTGCTGGTAACATTTCTATACATTCAGTTTTTTCACTGTGCCATCCGTGGTCGCTTCAAGCACCCACCTGTATATCAGGTATCTCTATCTGGTAAGGAGTGCAACAAGATACTCGTTCTACATTTGTTATCGTTGTGTCCCGATTGGTGATATTTTCACCCGGACAGGAATTGAGGGGTAATCACCTCTAACAGGGAGATACGGACCAATGAAAACACTTTTATTTTAGTGGCAAAGGGAAAGAACCCTTCTCAGGTTAAGGTCAAAGATTTCTATTCTCTGTTATAGCAAATTGGATCACAAGTTAAAAGGTTTTTTTTGTCTTCCTCTGGATTAACAGTGGGTAAGGGTGTTAAAGGTGCAAAGTGTTTTTATGTTTGCTGTCTTTTGGCTGAACTTGATGGACATGGGTCTTCTTTTCAACCGAACTATGTAACATATTTCAACTGTTGTCCTGCTGACATATTATAGTCCTCAACCATCAACAATTTGTATTGCTGAAATTATGGATCCATCAACAATTTGTATTGCTGAAATTATGGATCTCATCTGACCCCTAAACCATCACACCAATTTAAGTTTGGAGGTGTTCCCCAACCCGTTACAGCTCTAACAGCTTCCACTCTTTTGGGAAGGATTTCTACAAGATTTTGGAGTGTGTCTGTTGGAATTTGTGCTCATTCAGCCAAAATAGCATTTGTAAGGTCCGGTACTGATGTTGGATGAGAAGACCTATCTCAAATTCATCTCAAAGGTGTTCAATAGGGTTGTGCAGAGCACTTAAAAGAGAACTATGGGGTAAGTGTTTTTCCCAATAGTTTTCTTAAGGCTCAAGGGAGGACATAAAGTAGCATCATCCCGTGACCCAAAGCTCAGTATATCGCGAGCTATAGTTTGCGGTATACTGAGACCGCAGCAGCTGGGACGGATCCCGACATTACTGCAGGGAGCAGTAACTTACAGTCACGGCTCTCTGCAGGGAGATGATCGAGAAGTGAGCGAGCGACGGTATGTGTTCGGTCACTTCCCGATCTATTGAGCCGACGTGTAACAGTTTAATTGTCACACATCAACTCGAACTATGAGGCTGAGTGATTTTCACTCACCTCATAGTTCTCCTTTAAGCTCCTCCACACCAAACTCATCACACCATCTCTTTATTGAGATGGCACAGTTATGCTGGAAAAGAAAAAGAACTTCCTTAAACTGTTGCCACATAGGTGGAAGCATAGAGTTGTATAAAATGTATTTGTATGCTGTAGTATTAACAGTATCCTTAACTCAAAACACCTGAACTCAATAAATTGGATGGGGTCCACATACTTTTGGATATGTACTGTTTATTGAAAAAGTATGGCTACTCTTGTATACATTGGGTCAATCGGTAAATATGAGAAAATGAAGAACGCCAATTAAAAAAAGAGGCAGAACCCTAAGAAAAGGGTTTTTAAGGAGTAGGATTGTGAACAATATGGTTGTAAGTGAAGATTTCTTCCACAGTGCTAAAACAGAACAGGAATATATTTACAATACCTCAGTCGATTGACTTTTGTTTTAACTTCAGGAAAGTATTCTGACATCACTCCTACTGCAATGAAACATGTCAAAAAATAATTCACTCAGCTTTTCACCGCCTGTTCTAACCAACATCTGCTTTTATGTCCTTGGGCTCCATACGTTGCTCCTCGTTTAGAAGTCTGGTAATAAATGTTTTTGATTCATTTCCAATAAAAGCATGTTTCTCGATATTCCACTACATTTCCTGAACAGAATCTACAAAACCCATTGAGGCAGGCAAGATTCATATGCTCGCTTCAGTCTATTACTTTCAGCGGTTGGCTAAAAGGTTAATTACCATAATGCACAGACACAAACCATGAAGCTGTGATTGTCTCACGGAGCTAAAGGGTTTGAGATAGGAATTGTATGCAAATCTCGAGCCTTACTGGAAAAGGTAGGCTTTTAAGAGAAACTCTGCACAGACTAAATACTCAATATATTCCAACAGGACCATGTTAAATTTCCTGTTGAATTACTGAAATATTCTAAGCTATCAGGTCCAGGTTATTATGTTTGAGTCATCTTTCCCTATAGACAGTTAAAAAGTTTCCTGTCTGCAGTAGTTTCTCCCCTCAACACATCTATTCTGAGCAAAGAACGTGAACAACATCAGTCAGCCAAGAAAGGATGGAATCTGAGATCAGTTTCCAAGATCTTTTCTAGATTTTTTTTAAATTTAGATTTTTGCATTACTTGAATAGTTGTAAGTCAACGAACCAAAGCAGCATGGTTTGCAATTGTTCTTTTAAAGTGATCAGTCATTGTTTCTGATTGTTTTAAGATTTCAGATAATCTTTTAGATTTGAAATGCTAATCTCTATGGGCTATGATTGGCCTACTGTGGCCTTCTTTGTGCAGCTGATTTGTTAATGTTTGAGGATGAATTCATGATGAATTATCATATTTTCAGAAAGTGTCTTCTGTCAAAAAGAAGGGTGAGCAAGTGACACATAACCTTTAGGTTGTGTGCATTTTATCCAATAGGAGTTAAGAAGAAAATAGTAAATGAAAGCAGTCCTTTTCTTTGCCGATGTTCATAGTACTTGCTGCCAGATATAAACTTTTCAGCTGATAAGAATCTTGTTGTGCACAGGACCTAATAAAAGCTGAGGGTTGTTTCAGCTTGCCAACATCTACACAAAAATAATACATGACTTTTTAATCAGTGTCTGCAACCCCCCTCTGCCAATCCCTGCACTGGCTTCCAAAAGCCAAAATAATAAAATTCAAAATATTAACAACCACTTACAAAGCCATCCACAACTCTGCCCCCGGCTATATCTCAAACCTTGTCTCAAAGTATCACACTAACCGTCCACTCCGCTCTTTAAAAGACCTTCTGCTTTCCAGCTCCCTCGTCAATTCCTCCAATGCTCGCCTCCAGGGCTTCACTAGAGTCTCTCCCATCCTCTGGAAATCTTTACCCCAACCTGTCCATCTATCTCCTACTCTGACTGCCTTTAGGCGATCACTTAAGTCTCATCTCTTCAAGGAAGTCTATCCCGCCTCAACCTAACCACTGAACCATCACGTTCTCATACAATTCATTCCAACACAGCTACCTCCTCATTTATCACTCGCCCCTCCCTTTTAGATGGTAAGGAGGGCAGGGCCCTCCTTACCATCTTGTCTTGAATTGTATTGTGATTGTAATGTCTTCCTTATATTGTAAAGTGCTGCGCAAACTGTTGGCGCTCTATAAATCCTGTATAATAATAATCAGAATTTCTCATTTCTATCAATGAGACCTTTAAAGTGTTGTGATCACTCAATCTAACTTACCGGTCTTGTGTCCCGTGTGAACCCAACTTTTCATTTTTCAAACAAAAGTCTGGTGAGCCTTGGAGGTAAATCAGTTCTGTTTCCTGCACGGGCCTGATGTCTAGATCCTTTGGAACCAGCTGTTTCCGCGTACCCATGGGCCGATGAACCACCTTGGTGGCTGACAGATATTTGGTTTTAAGTTCCAGAGCAATCTCTCGAAGTTCTTGAAGACCTCTCCAGCAAGTCTTAATGGAGCAGGAACCCGAAACACCATGACATTTGCATTTCATCTCCAGGGAACCTTTCAGCACCTTTAAGGAATACAGAGATGTATGTATGAAAGAGTCATAATGAAATATTGCAGTGAACATGGTAACTTATATCAAGCAATCAGGTTTTAAGCTTATTGTTTGTCAACCAACAAAACATGATATCTGACTGAATGTTATGGGTTACTCCACCTTTAATTATTAAAGCCAAATTCAGTATCTTCACCCACAGCAGGGTTAAATGGATAGCATGGTGGCCACATTCTTAATGTTTCTGGCTTACAAGAGGTGTTTGAGCATCTTAGTTGTGTTTGCATAGTTACACCAATAATGCGGACCAATGCATAAGAATGCTAGGGTGTTTGTGTGTGTGCATGGTAAGGACCTTAGATCCTCTGAGGAAGGTACTGACAACTGCGAGGGATCTGCTGGGGCAGTACAGAGTAGTATGCATAGTATAGACTTTAGACTGGAAGGGGCTCTGGGGCAGGGACTGATGATTGTGTTTGTGGAAGGTAGACTAACCTGTTATGTCTTCTGGGGCAGGGACTGATGATTGTGTGTGTGGAAGGAAGACTAACCTGTAAGGTCATCTGGGGCAGGGACAGATGAACTTGTATGGTAGAGATGTTACACTTTAAGGTCCCCTGGGTCTAGGACTGATAGGTGTGTGGGGTAAGAGCATTTACATTGTAAGGTATTCTGGAGCAAGGACAGATAAGCGTGTGTGGTAGGGAAATTGGACTTTAAAGGAGAACTATGGGGTCAGTGTTTTTCCCCATAGTTCTCTTTAGGGTAACGGGAGGACACAAACTAGCGTCCTCCTGTTACCCTAAGCTCAGTATACCGCGAGCTACAGACTTAGAAGACGGGATCTGCCCAGCTGCGTGAGTGGCAGCTGGCTCTGCCTATCTAGAGGCAGAGCCAGCTGTACCCGCCCCCTCCCCCATCCGTTCCGCCAGTCAGCGCTGGCAGATCGGAGCGGGGAGAGGGGAATCCAGCCCCTCCCCCTGTCACGGCAGAGAGCCGTGACAGGATCGAGAGGTGAGCGAACCCGGTATGTGTTTGCTCACCTCCCGATCTAATGAGCCGACCTGTGACAGTCTCATTGTCACAGTTCTCCTTTAATAAGTAAGGAAGCAAGTTAGACCATAATGTCCTCATTCTTAGTGTTTTACTTTTTTATAATATTTTACCAGTATCTATGTTTGAAAAAAGTTAGAACTTCCTATGCCCTGATGCAGTAAACTGGTAATGGGCCCTTGATAATAATACTGTTACTTAGTGCTGGTTGTTTCCACGGTGGGGATTTAGTGTGAGTAATGTCTCGGTTTCTCTATTTATGGGTAACCAGTTTTTGGGTGGATATACATTTTAGGCAATACTTAATACTTAATCAGGCAACATGTGAAAGGATGAGCTAAGGATTCATCAGAACTCTTACCTGTCTTCCCACTTCACTGTTGTGTAGGTGCATGAGCTTATTGGCTTGAGAGCCTGACTTCTTCATCTTCATAGGGGCATCTGAGAACTTAGACCCCATCATAAGGCCGTAATTGAGGTTGTCGGCACATCCTCCCCACCGATACCCGGGGGCTGGTACCTCTCCAGGGATAGGACCACAAGAACACCCCGGAATGTCACCAGAGGTACAGGCCCTGGCAATCGTATGGCTGATGGTGGCCGCAGAAAGAGCGTACACAAAAGCTGATTCTCGTGTCCCTGCAAAACACAGAGAAGAACTGTTTGTTGATTGGATCTAATAATCAGGGTGGGCTGAAGTTAAAATTGTGACACAGAGTATGGGGAGGGTGGGGGAAACAGAAGCTGGAGTTCTGGATTCATGATGTTTGCAGAATGATTACAGATTCAGTACAGTTTTAATGACTACTTGAGCAAGCTTGAAACACAAGTCCAGGAAGAAAAACCTTTAGATGGATGTTAAGAGGTATAAAGAAATTAACTTAATGGTACACATTAATCAAAATTAAGAATCAAGCCTTGATATGCACAAACCTACACAAGGCTTCAATCGTTCAACCAAACAGTATTGCACCAAGCCTCTGATATATATTAGTTTTGACGTTTTGAAAGTGATTGGTGATGTGGTGATGCTGTCTGTGCTAAGCAGTCATAAGACATTAGACAAATAACACTCCAGTTAAAAATAATGTAGAGACATCATAAACCATACTTAGCCCAAGATCTTCAAAGGACTTCACACAAGACCATGTCCTAAAATGTCTGTTTGCAAAGTGGTCTAGTGTGCAGTTTAAGGAATAACATTCCACAGAGTTAATCTCCACAGAGTTAAGTCTCATACATATTTCATTGTTTTTGCTGTAATGAAGTTACCTTCCTAAAAAAGTGGTTACATTAATGTAGGAGAAGATACCACTCAGTTGGACACCAAACACGACTACATTACAAGGTCCTGGAGGCTAAACAGACACATTACATAGTTACATAGTTACATAGTATTTGAGGTTGAATAAAGACATTAGTCCATCAAGTCCAACCTATTAGGATCTCATTCTAGGAGTACCCGTACCCCTGTATATTACGGTCCCTTAAGAAATCGTCCAAAAGTTTCTTGAACAATTCCACATTCTTTGCTGAAATCACTGTCTGTGGCGGTGAGTTCCAGACCCTAACTGATCTTACTGTGAAGAACCCCCTTCGCCCCTTGTGCTGGAATTTTTTTTCCATCAATTTTAGGTGGTGGCCTCTAGTTTTTGTAATGGAGTTAATTTTAAACAGTTTATCGCTAATGTTGCTGCCACCATTGAACATTTTGTACATGGAGATCATATCCCCCCTCAATCTCCTCACCTCCAATGTGAACATGTTTAAATTTAGTAGCCTTGTCTCGTAGCTCTGGTCCTCCATACCCCTAATTAGTTTGGTTGCCCTCCGCTGGACTTTTTCCAACTCAAGGACATCTTTTCTTAGTACTGGTGACCAGAACTGGACCGCGTACTCCAGATGAGGTCGAACCAATGATCTATAAAGTGGCAAAATTATAGACTTGTCCCTGCAATACATCCCCTTTTTAATACAGGACAAGACCCTGCTAGCTTTGTTTACAGCAGCCTGGCACTGCAAACTACCTTTCAGTTTGTGGTCTACAATGACCCCCAAATCCTTCTCCATTTCTGACTTCCCTAGCGGCATACCCATAATTGTATAACCCATTTGTTTATTTTTAATTCCAAAGTGCATTACTTTGCATTTATCGACATTAAACCTCATCTGCCACATTAGATCTTCTATGAAGAATATATCAGATACATATCACGTCTGGTCTCTAACAATTCATAATTTCATTCTGGTAAATGGCATACTGGGTTTTTGAGTGTGAAGCCTAGTCATATGGAAATTTAAAGGAGAACTATGAGGTGAGTGATTTTCACTCATCCTCATAGTTCGAACCAACGTGTGAATATGAAACTGTCACACGTCGGCTCAATAGATCGGGAAGTGAGTGAACACATACTGTCGCTTGCTCACTGCTTTATCATCTCCCTGCAGAGAGCCGTGACTGTCAGTCACGGCTCTCATTGCAGGGATTCCCCCCCTCCAGCGCTGACTGGAGGAACGGATGGGAGAGGGGGCGGGCACCGCTGGCTCTGCCTCCAGTTAGACAGAGCATGCTGTCATTCACGCTGTTGGGTGGATCTTGACAGTATTGTTGAGCTCTGTCCCGGCTGCGGCGGTCTCAGTATACCGCGAGCTGTAGCTCGGGAATTACTGAGCTTTGGGTCACGGGAGGACGTTAGTATATGTCCATCCCATGACCCTTAAGAGAACCCTTAAGCCTACCAAGGACAGCTGGCATAGGGGGTGGTTTCACTGTGCATTATAAACACACTCCAATATACCTACAACACAGTTCTCAGACCTTTTGATTGGTTGGAGCTCTGCACCACCTTGACAAGGGGACAAGAAAAGAGAGCTGCAACAAGCAGCTGGCAGTTCATGTTGTACCATCAGAACTGCTAAAGATTACTGAGAGTTACATTAAGAGGGCCAGTGACTCCTGGACCATCAGATTGGACGTAACCTTTAATTGATCCGAGCTCTGCACTGTACCAAGACCAGACAGACTCTACGTTTGCATCCTTTTATAATACCTTACATATGTCTGTTTTGTATAACCTTTTCTGTGCATATTTCTTTTATTTTTATTCAAAAGATATATAAAAATTGTAAAGCTGAATTGCTGAATCCTCCAACTAGAAACAGAGAACTCTAATTCTCTGAAGAGGCTGCTGTAGAGGCTACTATAGCATAAACTCTGCTATGGTGTCATAGTGAGTAATGCAGCCATTTTTAAAGGTAAGAAATTAAACAGCAGGTGCTATTAACTGAGCATGTTTCTGTTAAAATGCAAGGTGGTCGCTACCATGTGTGTGTAAAGGGTTAGCTGCTCAGCTGACCTGCCCCAGTGATGGTCACTCTCAGCCTACTAATGCTTAGATTGTTGTCTACCAAGCTGGAAAATCTCTGTGCAGGCTGAGAGCATGTAATCGTCACAGGGAGTACTCAGTGGAAGGTACCTTATTTAGGTAAACAGGTATTGAAGTGAGAGGTTTCGGGCAGGAGAAGAAGGAGAAGGTACTAAAATGAGAGGTTATGGGCAGGAGAAGGGAAATAAGGTACTAAAGTGCAAGGTTTTGGACAGGAGAAGGTAATAAAGTGAGAGGTTATGGGTAGGTGAAGAAGAAGAAGGTATCAAATTTAAAGGTTTTGAGCTGGACATGGAGGAGAAGGTAGTAATGTGAGATGTTTTGGGCAGGACAATGAGGAGAAGGTAGTACATTGAGATGTTTTGGGCAGGAGAACTAGGAAAATATACTTACTTGAGAGGTTATGTGCAGGAGAAGAAGATACTAAATTGAGAGGTTATGGGCAGGAGAAGAAGGTACCAAATATAAAGGTTTTGAGCAGGACAAGTAGGAAAAGGTAGTAACGTGAGAGGTTTGGGCAAGAGATGGAAGAGAAGGTACTTAAGTTAAAAGTTATGGGCAGGAGAAGGTACTAAAGTGAGAGGTTTTGGGCAGGAGAAGGAGAAGAAGGTACTAAAGAGAGAGGTTATGGGCAGGAGAAGGAGAAGACGGTACTAAAGAGAGAGGTTATGGGCAGGATAAGGAGAAGAAGGTATTAAAGTGAGAGGTTATGGGCAGGCGCATGAAAAGAAGGTACTATACTGAGAGGTTATGGGCAGGAGAAGAAGGTAATAGACTGAGAGGTTATGGACAGGAGAAGGAGGAGAAAGTACTAAAGTGAGAGGTTTTGGGCAGGATAAGGAGGAGAATGTACTGAAGTGAGAGGTTTTGGAGAGGAGAAGGTACTAAAGTGAGAGGTTTTGGGCTGGAGAAAGACATCCTCAGGTGGACCTATGTGACAGGAAGAACTTAGGTTGGGTTTCACCATTCTAATGATGTTTACTAGCAGTACAAAGAAAATGCAAAAGGAGAGGTAGTGTCATAGTGTCTTCAGAAATGTGGATTCTGAAAAATGATGGCCCTTTCCTCGAAGCCACATGGCATATCAGGGTGTATGTGCATTACGTTTTAAGTCTTTCAGCAGGAAATAAATGATATATGTACTTCGGTCTGATAATTAGCTGTTTAGCTGCCATTGCCCTTTAATTCCCAGCTTGGAGGTGTGGAATATTTCAGTTCACAGGGTAGGAATGTTACCATTTCCTGCCGATGTTTAGCTACCGTAGACCACATAATGAGAAAGAATAACACAATCCGTGCAGTCATCAGACTGAAACATTAATACTAATGAAGGGAAGCTTCCTCGCACCAGTATTCAACCATCAACCCAATGTGGTAACTGCCACTCTCCGGAGCCTCTGACAGCTAAGGTTACACTCATAGGTGCGGGGGACAGAAGGGCTTGCTTTAATGGGAAGGGGCTCTTTCATCGACATAACGCTGATGAATACACAAGGCAAGGGGAACATTAATTTTATGGGTTTTTTCCTATTACCGGGTAATCACAAGCAAATGCCACAATGATAATTAAACAAAGGAATTTCATTCATCAATTCGATGTCGCCAAAAAAGCAAACAAACCATTTCAAGGCATAGGAGCTCCTGGGAAAACAAGAGAAATTAAGGTGTATGTAAAGCTAAAACCTTTTTGTTTCATTTTGGGTAGAGTAGAAAAATGTTGGAACCTCTACTATGTTTTTATTTCTGTCTGGGTCCCCACCAGGAAGATTCACCCTCTCTAATTGGTTCTGGTGACCATTGCCACTGACAGTGGTCCCAATGGGGACACGGAGACAACTATCTAAAAGTGGATTTTCCTTAGTTTGGAGAGAGTTCCTCACACTTTTTTTGTGTCTACAGGACAGGATGTTAAAGTGGATCTCCAGGCTCCCGGGCCACCAAGCTCCCCCCAACCCCTGGTACATGCCTGAAGAGGACTGCGGTACTGCAGAACCAAGGAGGAAGTCAGGGATGAACAAGAGAAAAACACTTTAAAGGGAATTTATCAAAATTGGAGCAGACACAATCTGGAGCTGCTGTGCATGGCAACCAATCAGCTTCTCTCTTTGAATTTCAAATCTTAAATGAAGAAACTGAAGATAGAAGCTGATAAAGGGGGGGAATTAAGGGAATAGAGGGGAGAATTTATCAAAACTGGACAAGACAAAATCTGGAGCAGCTGTGCATGGCAACAGAAGGGCGGCTTCATCTTTGTGCAGGCATTTGGGGGGCCATTAAAAAGTAATGGCACGGCAAACGTGATGCACAATTCTGATGCGTTCTGTGAACATGCGTCAAAGCATGTGCATAGCATGCGTTTGGCACATGTTCACGGAACACGAAGATGTAATGGGGGAATAAAGCAGGACTGAAGCCAAAACTTTTTTGATAGATTTGGATAGAATAAAGGAGGTTTATAACTAGGGATGCACTGAAATGACATTTTCAGACCGAAGCCAAATTTTTTTTTTTTGTCAGGCCAAAACATAAACCGAAAATTACTATTTCGTTCCAACCTTTTAAAAATGTGTAAAATTATTTTTTAATTATTTTATTTTTATTATTTTATTTTTTTACTGTTAGGGTTTTTTTCTTTTAAAATAGAAACAGATTTGGGACGCAGAGTCTCAAATATCTTATTCTGCAGCCCCTGCTATGAATGAACAGGAAGTTACTATATCCAAAATCATGAATGAGCACTTCCTGTTCATTCATAACTGAGGACACAGTAAGCTTACTATGTCTTCAGTTATTTACAAACACTCATCGATCAGTTCTGATTGTTGAGCGCTTGTAACCCGCTCTCTATGCAGACTCTTCCGCTCTCCATCCTGACTCCTCCGCCTGTCACAGGAGGCCGAGTGTGGTGGTGCGGGAGGAGAACTCAGCCTCCTGTGACAGATGACAGCTCTCTCCTCCCCACACTCGGCCTCCTGAAAGCTTCTCTACTCCCCGCAGTGTGCCATTCCGTGTCCCCTCTGCTTTCCTCCACCTGTGCCGGCAGAGGCAGCGGGGATCCGAGGGGACACAGACCAGCTTTGGGACTTTGAGAAGAGTGCCATAATTTTTTAGAATCCACTGAATTTTCTGCCGCTTTTTAAGCCATTATGGTACAATCGGCATTTTGCCCACAGTACCATTTTCGCCCAAAAATTTTCAGCGGCCAAAATTTCAGTGCATCCCTAGTTATGACCCATGTCAGTTTTTTTTACCATCTGTGTCATCCCTTCACTTCCTGTCCAACAGCCACTGTTCTGTGCTAGAGTGACAACGCTCATTGTACTGAATCTATGGAGAAGCAGGGTTGTCACCCTAAGACAGGAGATTAGCTGGGACTACATGTGAGGGGGAGGTGTTTTGTAGTCCAATGAGAAAACTGGTAACAATTCAAACTGTTAAAAGCCAGCAGAAGTAGGGAGAAGAGGATGTTAGAACACTGGATTTCTAGAAGGAGTAACACTTTTTTGTGCACTTTTCCAACAATTATATATTTAACAGACCTACAGACAGCAAATAAGAGAAGTTCATTAGGGTTTATGTATACTTTTTGCATGCCACTACCACCACTAGATGGCGCTGAGGAGCATAGGAAGTGCTATGCTCTTCAGCGCCATCTAGTGGCATGTGAAAGGCATTCACCTAGCTAAACATTGGGCAGAAGATTTATAACTCATGCCCCTTTATCTAGTATGGAGCAACTTGTTATCCATTGAGTTCTTTCAGCACCCTAGATGCTTAATTCAGACAGGTGAACGCTGGTGAGGATCTGCCATTCTTGCCGGTGGGGAAACTAACCCACTAAACCACCCAGTCGCAGCTAGAGACCCCGCAACCTGGTAACCTGTACCAGTGCCGGTGCTGTTCAGATGTAACTGCTCATAACAACAGTTACATGCAATTAGGGCCAATTAGAGCTTCTGACCCGCAGGCCACTTTGCGTCCAGGGCCAGCGGTTCTCGCCGCATACAAACTGGAAGCAGCTAATATTAGCACGACTGTTTATCAAACCCGTATTTTCAGCAACAGATACACTTATTAATTTTAGTGCAAGCAAACACAATAAAATACAATTTTTCTTTGGTAAACTTTACAGATAAGGTTGTGTTGAGTAAATAGATACCAAACATGTCAAGCTTTTCAAATAGCGCACACCTGTGAACAGGCGAAGAAAAACTACGGTGCCCAAAATTGTCCATAGGCGACACTTTAAAAGCCTTTACAGGTCATCAATTTACAGTTTACCATGAATGACAGCCAGGGGTGCCCTCACACTTTCCGCCACCTGGGAGAGGGGAGAATGTTGCGGGGGGGTCGGGGTGCACATTAGTGGGGTGAAGGGGGGTGGGTGCTAGTGATCCATGTAACAGGAAAGGGGTGGGTTGATGATGAATGTTACCTCCGTCCGGCTTCCCACCCAGCTCACTGACGTCACTGGTTGCCAGGAGCTGGGCAGGACGCCGGCTAGCACCTCACAGCTTGCTAAGAGCTCTCAGCATCCTAGGATGTCCTGGCTGGAAAGAGGGCAGCATGTGACCCTAAGAGATGCCATGGCTTGCTAAGAGCTCTTAGCAACCTAGTATACCCTAGCTGGAAAGGGGGCAGATGTGCCCCCCCGCACGTGACCCTAAGAGATGCCCCCTGAGGCAGCCACCTCAGGCTGCCTCATTATAGGTACAGCCCTGAAGATAGCTCTTAAATGGTTACTCTCACTCGGCGTAATCGGTGATTCCCAACAGGTATGGCACAATCATCATTTTCATACATAGGTGAGGGCATTTGTGTTGGTTTGTGTGTGTACATGGGGGGCTTTAAACTTTTTTTTTTTTACATTTATGTTATTACATTTTTTTTCAATTACTTTTTTTGGCAAGCCCCCTATGTGATAGCACATTGGAAGTGACAGGTCCTCTTTAAGAATAAATCAAGGGTCTATTAGAGCCCCAATGTCACCTCTGCACTCCACTGAAGCCAAACGAGCCCAGATCATGGCCCAAACAACTTCCTCTGCGGAAAATGACAGCTCTAAAAGTGGAAGTGATGTAAACCTCGTCGCTTCCGGGTTCATTCATCGGAGAGACAATCAACCTCCCTAATCACTTCCACCAGAAAGCCAACAGCCAGCTGCAGGATTGCAAACAGACTCCAGGCTGCTGTAGCAAGCAGTTCGGTGCTGCCACGGGTGTAGTACTTACGTCCATGGCAGTAGAGGCGCTGAGCAAGCTTTTAGCAGCCACGTGCAAGCTTTTAACCCTAGGGCTGCGCTGGTGAGGAAATTGGCTACTGAGAAATGTATCTGCTTGTTGGCTTGTATAGCAAAGAGATTTCTTCATCTGCCCTAGTCTAAAAGTAAAGTAGTCAGCGCTCCAAGCTCACTCCCATGATGTACTACAATCTCATGTTTAGTTTACTCATTTGTATTGAGAGTGTAGTCCATTACGGGAGTGAGCTTGGAGCGGTGACTACTTTACAACACACACGGGGACCATGGGGAACACAAGTAGCCCCCCTCCAGAAGGAAGGACAGTGTCCGCACCAATTCAGAGATGATTTGAGGAACATAAGGCCGAGTGATACACAAATAAGATACATTGTTGGTAATAGTTAAGGTATCTGAATGTATTTTTAAGATTTCGCTCTTGAGTTCAGTGTCACTTTAAGATCTAAAGGAGATTGTACAATCAGATAGTATAGTATATGGTTAGCCCAGGGCTGGACAAAGGAGGCAGGTAGCCATTACACCTTACAAATTACAGCCTCTGCCTAACTTTTGAGGTTTTCTCTGGTTGCTGTCAATGGAGCTGGCTCCTAAAAAAAAAATCCTTCTGGATTGGCCAGACTGACTCCTGAATTCCATATTGATGTGTCCAGCACTGGGTTAGGCTAAGGAAGAGCTACACATTGGTTGTGTTATGCTCACCACACATGTTACAATCCGACTATACAATCTCCTTTAAATCTACAACAATTATGTAGTACAACGGCCTGCCTGATATGGATTCATCTAAAGTTAAATGTACAATCAGATTGTAATATGTATGGTGACCCTTAAAGAGTAATTCCACTTTCCCAGGTGACCTAGGGAAAATGGAATTACCCTCTCTAATCTAACCCCCCCCCCCGCCCCCGCTATACTTACCTTTGGGCAAATGCTCCTTCCCCTTTGCCGGTGCAGTAGTGCTATCTGTACCCCTTATTGCCATGTAACATAGCCCTGCGCTCTGAATTTTTGAATTACACTTTGTAAATGGCTAGCATTCATTGGTCAATACGGTCACCTGACCACACTGACCATTGAGAAGAGCTTCTGACAACGCTGACCGATGAGGAGCACTTCTGACCGCTCTGACGGGTGAGAAGCACTTCTGACCGCTCTGACGGGTGAGAAGCACTTCTGACTGATGGGAAGCAGTTCTGACCGTGCTGACCGACGAGAAGCACTTCTGACCGTGCTGACCAACGAGAAGCACTTCTGACCGCGCTGACCAATGAGAAGCACTTCTGACAACGCTGACCGATGAGAAGCACTTCTGACAACGCTGACCGATGAGAAGCACTTCTGACCACTCCGTCCAATGAGCAAAGCTTCTTGCTAAGATGTGTTTCTCATTGGTCAGGACGGTCAGTTGATTGCGCTGGCCAATAAGCGCTCGCCATTTCCAAGCGAAATTCTAAATTCAGAGCACAGGGTTGCATTACAGCGCAATACGGGGTACAGATAGCACACCCGCATCAGCAGAGTGGAAGGAGCATTTGCCCAAAGGTAAGTATAGCAAGGGGGGTGGGAGAGGGGGCAGCTTGGAGGGGGCAATTGAATTCCCAAATTCACCTGAAAGTGGAATGACCCTTTAAGAGGCTGGGTGGATTTTCTATGTACACATCCAGTGCTAGCAGTACAGGGGTCCCGGAGGTTTGCACAGACGCGTGACTAGAAGGCGGCAATCATATATCCTTGTAAACAGCAGGAGAGTGCGGACAGGAATTCTCAGCATGCCCTGACCCTGTGCCACCGCTCTCATCTACACGGCAAGCCGCGGGACACCACACTGAGAGGGTAATGTGACGGTGTCAGCCAAGGGGCTTTATGCTGGCCCGTCATCTGAGACTTTCCACGCGTCCACCTGGAATTCATGTCACGTCGCTCCTTCAGACTCCCTTACACGATGAAACCATTTGGCTCTGCTAGAAGCTGCTCTTTAAAGGCAGAGTAACCTCAGACACCCCAGTGGTGGGGAATGCGCACGTTAAAATCTAAAGCTGAACTCCAGATGGGTATAAAAAAACACAAATAGATGCAGCTCACTATTCATTATCACATCATTAAGGAAGTTCATATTCACAGGGCTGAGTGTAATGGTGTCAGTGCAATGAGGAAGTCCATCCAATGGGCATCTTCAATAAGTTTACAAACTTCTAGATGGATCTGGTTATTAGGAGTGGGATAGAACTTATAGAAATTCAATATTGGAAATACAGATTTATTTTTAGTTTTTGATCATTATTTACCTGAATTTGTCACACGTGCAGGGCCAGATTTCAACCTAGGCCCGGCCTTGGGGCAGCAGGGAGTAGAGGGGCGCAGCAGGGGTGTGGAACTCCTATCTCCTGATGCCCGGGACATGCAGTTCTGGGCACTGGGCGGGTAGTTGTTTTCTACATTTTTATGACGAGCATGTTCTAATTTTAGAAACTTTTCATGCAACTGATCTCCTCTCTTCCACCTTTTTTTTTTTTCCTTCACTAAATTAGATTTTCACATTTTATCACCCCCATTGATCACATACACTATATTGCCAAAAGTATTGGGACGCCTTTACACGCACATGAACTTTAATGTCATCCCAGTCTCAGTCCGTAGGGTTCAGTATTGAACTTGCCGCTATGAAAGCTTCAACTCTTCTGGGAAGGCGTCCACAAGGTTTAGGAGTGTGTCTATGGGAATGTTGGACCATTTGTGAGGTCAGGTACTGATGTTGGATGAGAAGGCCGGGCTTGCAGTCTCTAATTCATCCCAAAGGTGTTCTATGGGGTTGAGGTCAGATCCTCAACTTC